>NC_080377.1:92650810-92843346 GCF_014773155.1 Arachis stenosperma
AAGAGAGAGAGGGAGAGAAAGTGAGAGAGACAAAGAGAAAGAGAGAGGGAGAGAGAGGAGGGGAAGAGGGAAGGAGAGAGAAATAGAGAGGAAGAGGTATAGAGGATAGAAAATGAGAGAAAGGGATAGAGGGAGAAAAGGAAGAGAGAAAGAAAAAGGAGGGGGAGAAAGAGGGACAGGAGATAGAGAGAGGACGAAAAGAGAGAGGAAAATAAGAAGAGAGAGAGGGAGAAAGACAGAGAGAGAAAAGGAAAATAGGGGGAGAGAGAGGGAGAAGAAGAAGACAAAGAGTGGGAAATGGGAGAAAGAGGGGGAGAGAGAGAGAAGAAGAAGAGCGAGAGGGGAAGAAGAGAGAGAAAAGAAAAGAAGGAGAGAGAGAGAGAGGGAGAGAAGAGAAAAAAAGAGGAAGAGGGGAAGAAAAGAGAAAAAAGGAGAGAAGGGAGAGAGAAAAAGAGATGAGGGAAAAGAGGGAGAGAATGAGAGAGAGAGAGGGAGGGAGAGAGGGGAAAGAAAGAGAATGTAAAAACTAATTTTATATATATTAAGAGATAGAGAGGGGGAGAGAGAGAGAGAGAGAGAGAGGAAGAGTGATAGGGGAGAGAAAATGAGAGAAAAGGGAGAGAGAGGGAGAAAAGGGAGAGAGAGAGGGAGAGAGAGATAGAGAGAGAAAGAGAGAGGGAGAGGGGAGGGGAAGAGAAAGAGAGAAAGACAAAGAGAGGAGAGGGGAGAAAGAGGGGAAGGGGGAGAGGGAAAAAAAAGAAAAAAAAAGAGGAGGGAGAGAGAAAAAGGAGGGGGAGAGAGGGAGAGATGAAGAGAGAGGGAAAGGAGAGAGAGGGAGATAAAGAGAGGAAAGGGAAAGAGAGAGAGTGGGAGAGAGAAAAAGGAGGGGGAGAGAGGGAGAGAGAGAGAGAGAGAGAGAGAGAGAGAGAGAGAGAAAAGAAAGAGAGAGAGAGGGTGACGGAGAGAGAGGGGGAGAGAGAGAGAGAGTGGGAGAGGAAAAATGTAAAAACTAATTTTATATATGTTAAAAGTTAAAACTAGTTTTAGCCATAAACTAGTTTAAACTAGTTTTTTTAATTAAAACTGGTTTTATTTTTATGAACTGGTTTAAACTGGTGCACTGTATTGTAAACTGGTTTAAAACCAGTTTCTTATTTGACAAAGTAGTTTGGTTCAGTTTCTAAACCATTTAAAATGGTTTAGTTCAGTTTCAGTTCAGTTTATGAAAAAACTGAACCATGAACACCCCTACTTTTAGGTCATCCCTAAAAACCGTGACCATAAACCACTTTAGGCCACCTTTTAAAATCGTGACCATAGACTCTTTTAGGTCACCCTTTTTTGAAAAACCGTGACCATAGACCCTTTTTTGTCACTGTAAAAAACTGTGACTATAGACCCTTTAGATCACCCCTAAAACCGTGACCATAGACCCTTTTAAGCCACCTCCCAAAATCGTGACCATAGACCACTTTAGGCCAGCCCCCAAAATCTTGACCATAGACCCTTTTAGGTCACCCTTTTTTGAAAAACCGTGACCATAGACCCTTTTTGGTCACTGTAAAAAACCGTGACCTTATACACCTTTAGGTCACCCGCAAAACCATGACCATAGACCCTTTTAGGCCACCCTTTTTTAAAAAACCATGACCATAGGTACTCTATGGTCACCTTTTTTTTAAAAACCGTGACCATAGCTTTTTTTTCTTGTCACGGTAAAAAACCGTAACCATAGAGGGTCTATGGTCACGGTTTTTTACCGTGACCAAAAAAACCGTGGCCATAGACCCAAAATGTTGTAGTGGCGGCAGACACTTGAGTCGCCTTGAGCACATTAAGGATGACTCCACTCCTATCAATGATGCTTTTCTATTTGATAGCTTGTATGTAGTATTTGAAGTAGCTCCTTGGTATGCACTCGTAGCTAATTATCTAGTTAGTCATACCTTCCCTCCCAATTTTACTAAGCATCAAAGAGACAAGCTGAAAAATGAGTCTAAATACTATATATAGGATGATCCATATTTATAGAGGTGTGGTGCTGACCAGGTAATTAGAAGGTGTGTACCCCAATCAGAATTCCAGTCCATTTTAGAGGCATGCCACTCTTCTGAGAGTGGAGGACATTTTGGCCCTCAAAGAACAGCTAGAAAAATTTTAGACTGTGAATTTTGGTGGCCTACTCTTTTTAAAGATGCTGCTTCCTTTTGTAAATCTTGTTCCCCATGCCAGAGGTTTGATAATATATCCAAGAGGGATGAGATGCCTCAACAGATTATGCTTTTCTGGAAAATTTTTGATGTTTGGGGCATTGACTTCATGGGTCTATTTCCAAACTCTAATGGTTACCTTTATATACTGTTAGCTGTAGATTATGTTTCTAAATGGGTGGAAGCAATTCCTACCCATACTGATGATGCTAACACTGTTGTTTCCTTTGTTAGAAACCATATTATCTGTCGCTTTGGATCACCACGAGCAATCATGAGCGATCAAGGCACTCCCTTTTGTAACAGAAGACTAACAGGATTACTGAAGAAGCATGGGATTGTTCACAAAGTAGCAATAGCTTATCATCCCCAGACCAATGGGCAAGTAGAGGTATCGAACAGAGAGATTAAACGTATTCTGGAGAAGATTTTAAAGCCTCATAGGAAGGACTGGAGTGCCAGGTTACAAGATGCACTCTGGGCATATCGAACAGCGTACAAGACACCCATTGGGATGAGCCCCTTCCGCTTAGTGTACAGTAAGGCTTGCCACCTTCCAGTAGAAGTGGAACACAAGGCCTTCTAGGATGTAAAGGAGTGCAACATGAATTATAAGAAAGCTGGTGCTGAAAGGAAGCTGCAACTAGCAGAATTAGAGAACCTTTGCCTAGAGGCATATAACAACTCTAGGCGATACAAGGAAAAAATGAAGGCCGTCCATGACAAGCACATAAAAAGGAGAGAATTCAGACCAGGGGAGTTAGTTCTTCTTTACAACTTCAGACTGAGGCTTATGCCAGGCAAACTGAGATCAAGATGGGAAAGCTCTTATAGGGTAGAAAAGGCAGAGCCATACGGAGTTTTTCACCTGCGTCATCTTTCTAGCTCCAAATTCATTAAGGTCAATGGACACCGCCTAAAGCTTTATCATGGTGAGAAGATGAAGGATCACAAAGAGCTAGAGGTCTTCTTCCTGGAAGACCCACCAACAGAAGCAGAATGAGCCTAATGATCGTCCAACTTAAGGACGTAAAAGCAAAGTGCTAGGTGGGAGACAACCCACCATGGTATAATCGTTCCTTTTATTCCTATTTTATTTTATTTTTATTAGTGTCATTCATAATGTTTGCATTAGCATCTGCATACTGCATTCTGCATTGTATTTAAAAAAAGAAAGAGGAAGCACGCGACACGCAAGCGTCGCTGACGCGTCCGCATCATAGGTGCATGAGCGAAAAAAGGGAATTAAACAGAAAGTCACGCGGGAGCTTGGCTGGAGGCGTGCCATAGACACAAACACGCCCACACGACCACATGCCCCATGCGTCCGCGTCACTTGCAAAAACAACCTTCCACACGTGCGCGTCACTCACGCACACGCGTGACCCTGCGATATCGACGTAAATAAGTGTCTGGCAGAAAGTTATGACGGAATGGGGCTGGAATGATGCTGGAAGCACAAGCCCCATCACTCGAATTCATGCTCCACGCGTCCGCGTCATTATTCAAATATAGGCCATTCACGCGTCACCCACGCGCACGCGTCACCCTAAATTTTGGCAATGTGCGTATGAAACCGAGACTTGTGTGTGCACGATGCTGCTTTCGCACTAATAGCACAAATTAGGTCACGCGTCCGCGTCATCTGAAATAATCAAAAACCATGCGACCGCATGCCCCATGCGTCCGCGTCACATGTGACGCACAACTTATCCAGATCAGCGCCAGATATCTTATCTTTTTGGTGGACGAAATTGTGATCCATATTCTTTAAGTTGTACTCCTTGTACTTTTATGGAATTTGAAATTGGCACGAGTGGACACAACTCCGTTCAACTAACCAGCAAGTGTACTGGGTCGTCCAAGTAATAAACCTTACGTGAGTAAGGGTGGATCCCGCATAGATTGTTGGTATGAAGCAAGCTATGGTCACCTTGTAAATCTCAGTTAGGCAGATTAAATTTGTTTATGGTTTCGAAAATTAATAATAAAATAGAAATAATAAAAGGGATAGAATACTTATGCAGATTCATTGGTGGGAATTTCAGATAAGCGAATGGAGATACTGTATGGCTCAAGAACGCCTACTTTCCTATTGCTTCAACTCAATCCTTCTTACTCCTTTCCATAGCAAGCTATGTATAGGGGTTCACCGTTCGACGATGGCTACTTTGTATCCTCTCTGGAAAATGGTCCTCTGCGCTGTCACTCGCATGGCTAATCGTCTGGAGGCATCACACTGGCCGAAGGCTACATCCCATCCTCGTAGTGAAAACTACGCTCACGCGCTCTGTCACAGCACGGCTAATCACTGGTTGGTTCCCGCTCCTGCTGGAATAGAATCCCTTGATTCTTTTGCGTCTGTCACTAACGCCCAGCACTTGCAAGTCTGAAGCACGTCACAGTCATTCATTACCGGAATCCTACTCAGAATACCACAGACAAGGTTAGACTTTCCGGATTCCCAGGATCCTACTCGGAATACCAAAGACAAGGTGAGACTTTCCGGATCCTCATGAATGCAACCATTTATTTAGCTTATACCACGAAGATTCTGTTGGGGAATCTAAGAGATACACATTCAAGCTCGGTTGCATGTAGAACGGAAGTGGTTGTCAATCACGCGCGTTCATAGGTGAGAATGATGATGAGCATCACATAATCATCACATTCATCATGTTCTTGGGTGCGAATGAATATCTTGGAATAAGAATAAGATAGAATTGAATAAAAAGTAATAGTAATTGTATTGAAACTTGAGGTACAGCAGAGCTCCACACCCTTAATCTATGGTGTGCAGAAACTCCACCGTTGAAAATACATAAGTAAAAGGTTCAGGCATGGCCGAATGGCCAGCCCCCAAAACGTGATCACAAGATTCAAAATACAATCCAGGATGAGATTATGATAGTAAAAAGTTCTATTTATAATAAACTAGCTCCTAGGGTTTACATGAGTAAGTAATTGATGCATAAATCCACTTCCGGGGCCCACTTGGTGTATGCTTGGGCTGAGCTTGATCAATCCACGAGCTGAGGCTTCTCTTGGAGCTGAACTCCGAGTTATGACGTGTTTTGGGCGTTCAACTCCGGATCATGACGTTTTTCTGGCGTTTAACTCTAGACAACAGCATGTACTTGGCGTTCAACGCCAAGTTACGTCGTCAATTTCCGAATGAAGTATGGACTATTATATATTGCTGGAAAGCTCTGGATGTCTACTTTCCAACAACGTTGAGAGCGCGCCATTTGGAGTTCTGTAGCTCCAGAAAATCCATTTTGAGTGCAGGGAGGTCAGATTCCAACAGCATCAGCAGTCCTTTTGTCAGCCTTTTTCAGAGTTTTGCTCAAGTCCCTCAATTTCAGCCAGAATTTACCTGAAATCACTGAAAAACACACAAACTCATAGTAAAGTCCAGAAATGTGAATTTAACATAAAAACTAATGAAAACATCCCTAAAAGTAGCTTAAACTTACTAAAAACTACCTAAAAACAATGCCAAAAAGCGTATAAATTATCCGCTCATCACTTTTCTTCCCCAATCCTAATTTCTCTTATCCCTTCTTATTTCTTTCTTCTCCCTTCTTCCTTCTTTATTCTTTCTCACTTTTCACTCTCTCCTCCCTTATTTGTTTTCACATCCATTATCAAGGTTCTTTGCTTTTTCATTATTCTTTTTCCTTTTTATTTTTTCTTCTTCCTTTTTTTCTTCTTTTATTCATTATCTTTGTTTCTTTTTCTTTTTATATTCTTTTGATTGGTGTTAGAAATTTAATTGGGTGATTGTTTTCTTCTATATTTTGCTTGTATTAAGGAATAGTTTGACAATTAATATTACTTCTTGAAAGGGTTACTTGCATGTTCACTTTTATGCTTTCAAAAACATATCTACCACGCATGTTAAGTGTTTGTGAAAAGGTCCGTATGGCATTATGCATTATTATTCTATTCTACCACTCTAATGCCTGTTTTTCACAAAATCCCTTTTATATTTTATTAATTAAATATAATTGTTAATACAAAAAAGATTGTTAGTTTGAAAGAGTTGATAATCTAACTTGGACATTTAATGCTTGATCTATGCTACTAATGCCTTTGCCAGCATGCCAACAAACATCTTACATTAATTGCCATTACATGCACTTGCTATGTTTCCATTGATGAATTGATCATATGTAGTCATGACCATGTGTTAACGACATCCTTCTTTACCGTGCATTGATTATCACAAATCCTCTTCTCTTCCTTGCTCTAACCCTTGAAATTTTAAAGTACTTACCTTTTTCCTTTCAGGATGGCCACCAAGAAGGGTAAAGAGAAAGCTACTCCCAAACCACCAGCAAGGAAAGGAACAAAAAGAGCACTAATGGCAGAGCCATCTTCAACAGCTGCAAAGCCCTCAATAAAGCGAATCAAGAGGATCATCAAGGTGGACGAAAAAGAGAAATCTTTTCCAGCAAAGGACACTGCGCGGTTCACTAACTGCTACTGTGAGCAGATGTTCCCCATACTGGCTAGGCAGAACTATAACAATGAGTACCTACTCATCCTTCCGACCCACATCGTTGAATTTGTTGAACCCCGCATTGAGCGAAGACAATGAGAATTCTTACGAAGATAGCCATGGCAGGTTAATCTATCATGGGTAGTTGAATTCTACTCCAATTTTCACATGCCAACACTGCAGTTTGTCTATATCCGTCAGAAGCAAGTCCCCATAACTGAAGAGGCCATTCAGCAAGCTTTAAATCTTCCCCATGCCCCTGAAGGATTGGACACATTTTAAGAAGCCTCTGTCCAACGCCAGACATACAAATTTGACTGGGACGCCGTTCTTAGAGTTATAGCACAACCTGACAGCAGATGGATCTATGGATACCATCGATCCCGACCTAAGAAAATATTGGCTTCAGCACTAACCTTGGAAGCTCGACTATGGGCGCATATTATGTCCCACTACATTTTTCCGAGCACTCATGAGTCTTCCTTTACCGCAGACATGGCTGTTCTATTATGGTGTATCCTTACAGACCAGCACCTTAATTTAGTAAGACACATCCGGAATGCTATGGGACATGTACAAATTACGGGTAACTTACCTTTCCCCCCTTGGTTTTAGATCTAGTCTCTGCAGAATGATCAGTACGTCCCTAACAGGAAATATAGCAGATCTCCAGCAGCCACGACTAGCCGGCCTGCAGAACCGGCTAGAGATATTCATTCTCCTTCCACATCACAAGCACCTCCAACAAACCAACTACTCTATCAGATACTTGAAAAGTTGGACCGGCTAGACTGGCAAGGAAAGCAAAAAGAGCGCCGTAATAAGCGCCGATTTACATAACTCAAGGAGTTGCTTGTTGGTAACCACCCACCCAAGGAAGATCCGGGAGCCATGACGGTCCTGCTTGTGGAGACACTGCTACCAACCCCCCTTTGTTCCTGACAGATGGCACCAAGGACGGTGCAAAGCTTTAAGTGTGGGGAGGTCGGTCAGTACCTGACTTCCGGAGGTAATTTCTCTTCCTTAACACCAATAAAATAGGATATTTATTTATTTTTCTTTTGTTAGAATAGGATAAATTGCATAGTAATATGATATCTGTATGCATGATCTATTTGGTTGAAAAATAATAAGTTTCTTTCTAAGACTCTATTTTTGAAAATTTTCACTAATTTAAAAGAAAATCTTTTTGTTAAAACTTGTTTTAAGTTGTATTTGGAACATAAAATGATAACTAAGAACACACAACCCGTGAGATTTGAGCTTAATTACATGGTTATATTATTAAACCATAATATTTTATTCTTGTGTGTTTACTTCTCTATGTTTATAATCTCTATTTTGTTCCATCATATATGTCCTATAGTTAGTGTATTTAAATGTATGCATATGATTGAGGCCATTAATTGTTTTAGCTCACTTATCCCAAAATAGCCTACCATTTCAATTACCCTTGTTAGCCACTTTGAGCCTTTTAAATCCCATTTTGTTCTACATTTTACCACATCACTAGTCTTAAGCAGAAAAACAAATAAATATCCCAATTGAATCATTGGTTAGCTTAAGTTGGAGATTGTGTATCAATTGAGTATGGGAAGATCGTGGGAACATGGGTTAATAAAGGAATATGTCATGATAAAATAAAGGGAATTTGGGTACCTACTCATGTAAGACCAGAAAATTAAAAATCCATGTGCATTGATAATGTTATGCTTAAAAAAAAAACAAAAAAAATCCAAAAATATTCAAATAGTTAAGTAATTAAATAAGGGGATAAAATTACCCCAATGCTAAGTTAAGATCAATGCACATGTGATACAAATTAAAAAAAAAGTTAATGCATCAGTATGTTATACAAAAGTGAGAATTTTAGGTAGCTAGGCATGAATTTAAAAGTTTATAAAGTATGTATAGGTAAGAGCTTATGTTAATCAAAGGATTCATATTATAGCTCACTTAGCCATACATATGTCCTTACCTTTACCTTGGCCCCATTACAACCTTGAAAAGACCTCATGATGTTTGCATTGGTACATTAATTATTTGTTGACTGGTTATGTGAAGAACAAAATTTAGAAAGCATGACTAGAGAAGAGTAGAGTGATTACCCCATACACTTGAGTGATTAGAGTGCACATACACCATCAATAAAGATTCAATGCTTAATTCTATGTTCCCTGCTTTCATGAGCTGTCTTCTCACAAGTTTACCTGTCTTTACTGTATAATTAGTGGAATTTGATATATATTTATCTTGAAGAACTTATTTACTTTTAACCAAGTAGACAAAATCATCTTAGCATATAGTTGCATTCATATACATAGCTTGCATTACATTGCATGAGTCTGACATTTTCCTACTTGTTTATTTTATCTCCATGAGCTAAGCATGAGGACATGCTAATGTTTAAGTGTGGGGAGGTTGATAAACCACTATTTTATGGTTTATCTTGTGTTTAATTGAGTGGTTTCATGAAGTCTTTATCCACTTATTCATATGAACTGCATGATTTTACAATCAGTTTGTTCTATGATTGAAAACTTGCTTTCTAAAGATCTTTAATTTGTGTATTTCAATTTTCCTTTATACCATTTGATACCGTGATCCATGTGTTAAGTGTTTCAAGCTTCACAGGACAGAAATGACTTAGAGAATGGAGAGGAAGCTTGTAAAAATGGAAGGAACACAAGAAACTAAGGAGATGACCAGCAAACAGTGACGTGCGCGCGTGGCTCACGCGAACGCACAAAATGGAGAAAGTCGCAGCGACGCGTACGCGTGGATTGGAGTCTGCACGAATGATGCGAACGCGTGGACGATGCGGACGCGTGATAAGGAAAGTCGCCGAATGACACGCATGCGTGACCGACGCGTATGCGTGACATGCGCGATCTGCAGAAATAACAGAAAATGCTGGGGGCAATTTTGGGCCGCGTTTTGACCTAGTTTTCGGCCCAGAAACACATAATAAAGCTAGGGAACATGCAGAGACTCAACACTCAACATCATCACATTCTCATTAGGATAGTTTTAGGATTTTAGATCTAAATCTAGAGAGGAACTACTCTTCCTCTAGGTTCTCTTTACATTCATAGTTTATTAGTTCTATGCTTTTTGCTTTGGATATTAAAGAGTCATCACCTCCGTTGAAGATACTATTCTAGTTTGTTTCCTTACTTGCTCTTTTATTTATCCCACATTCCTAATTCTTGTTTAAAGTGGAAACTAGATTATTTTCATGGATTGTTGATACAGAGGATTACTTTTATTTTTAATTAATTTTCAGTCTCTATTTTATTTTATTTATTATGTCTTCTTTTTATATTTTTCTGAGTATTATATTTATGTCAATGGAGTAGATTCCCTACTTGACATAGGGGTTGATTAAAAGGAGACACTTGAGTTGGAAGGCTTAAGTGAAGGTTAAATTGGAAGTTGTTGGCTAGTTTTGTATTTATTGACGCTAGACCTTCACAAGGGAGAGGACTAGGATTTGTGGATAAGAGTTAGCTCAATCACTTGACTTTTCTTTTTTTAGTAAGGGTTGACTAAGTGAAAATAACAACCTTTTTGATACTACACCTAAGAGATCCCAACAAGGATAGAACTTCCAATAGATCATTCCCCCAGTCAAGGCCCTTTTATTTAGAATATTAATAATCATTCTTAGTTTTTATTTTACAACTATTGCTCATTATTCAACTCAACTCTCTTGAAAACCCCTTATTAATAAATTAGCATTCTCGCTGCAACTCGTTGGGAGACGACCTGGGACTCATACTCCCAGTATTTTATTTCTAAAACTTTATGACAACTCTTTTAAATTGATACGCGGAACTTTTATTGGTTAAGAGCTATACTTGCAACGCTGTTTTATCTATAAACTTTTAATCGGTGAATTTTCCGCCACGTCAGAGGCTGTATATGGATATCAAACATAAAATCTTATTGCACACATTGTAGAATAATATATATATATAATATGTGATTTAAATATTTTTATGTATAATTAATATATATGTATGTATAAATAAGGAAATATTTAGAATTATTTAACAAAATTAATATATACGTATACATAAATAAAAAAACTATTGTAATTTATGAAGATTACACATAATTTTTTTCTTTCAAATGAATTTATTCTAATTATATTACAATTAGCTCATGAATAATCTATAATTATATTATTTTAAGAAAATATCTTTATTATAATTATATAAAATCAATATTTAATGCATTATTAAATTTATTATCAATCATCAATATTTTTATTCATTCTAATTATATTAATTGATATAGTTCTAATTCTCATTCATGTGCAATAATTTTATTAGTAGATAGTTGTATCCACAATAATTCATGCTATAATTCTCACTCATTCTAATAATAGTTCCTTAATTATATAGTTCTTTATCTTCTACTTTAATTAGTGGATAATAATAATAATAATATTGTATAGATACAAAATTAATTAGTTAAGAAATTGAATTTTAATTATGTTTTATTTTTTACTCATTTTTATTCATTAGTTATTTTATTTTTTATATTTACAGTAAATATTGAATGTAAAAAAGAAAAAAAATATTGATTGTTATCTATTTTATTTATTTAGAGTCATAATTAAATTTGATATAATTGTAGTAAGTATGTATAATTAATAATAACATGATATTATAACTTTAAGTTGTATAATATAATAAAAAAGAATGTAGCAATTTATATCTGCTTTCTATAGAGCAATAATATTATATATATTTATATATCTATTCTTTTAGTGCTTTTATAAAAATATTAGTACATAATTAATGTAGATAACATATATACTGAACAAGTATATCCATTAAAAATATTGGCTGGCTAATTATTATCGTGTACAAGTTTGGAAAAATTTTACCGATTCTATCAACAGTATTTACCTATGGTAGATTATGTAATGAAAAAGTTTAGATAATAAAGGCAAGAGTAATGAGTAAAGATGGTCTGCAAGTGCTGTTGTAAGATCACAGACAATTGGAAGATAACTGCACAATAAATGTGGTATATAGAGAAGTTTTTGAGAGCTTATAAAGGAAAGGTAATAATGAAAGGAAAAGTCTAGGGGACCAGCAATTTATTGAAATTTGGCCAACACATAACCAACAAAAACAAAGTGAGTAATCTCACACCTTGAATGAAATCTCATACCATTAAAATCATCAATGATGGCTAATTGATGACTACAAATTACAAAATTTGCTGGCCCCTAGCACTTCTCATAATGAAATTTCTTAATTAAATTTATTAATTTTTTAAAATTTATTACAATAAATTTAAAAAATTGACAAATTCTAGGTGCTAATGGGTAATGTATTCTTATTGTCTCATAAAAAGTCGAATTATTTTATTCTTCTGATAAACAATTTTATAATTACGTTAATCTATAATTTTGTATACTAACATTGATATAGTATTGTCAGGTATATATTTCGTGCTGAGCGGATAATTTATACGCTTTTTGGCATTGTTTTTAGTATGTTTTTAGTATATTTTAGTTAGTTTTTATTACATTTTTATTAGCTTTTAGTTAAAATTCACTTTTCTGGGCTTTCCTATGAGTTTGTATGTTTTTCTATGATTTCAGGTATTTTCTGGCTGAAATTGAGGGACCTGAGCAAAAATCTGATTCAGAGGCTGAAAAGGACTGCAGATGCTGTTAGATTCTGACCTCTCTGCACTCGAAATGAATTTTCTGGAGTTACAGAAGCCCAATTGGTGCACTCTTAATTGCGTTGAAAAGTAGACATCCTGGGCTTTCTAGCAATGTATAATATTCCATACTTTGCCCGAGATTTGATGGCCCAAACCGGCGTTGCAAATCATCTTCAGAATTCCCGGTGTTTTAACGCCGGAACTGGCACAAAAATTGGAGTTAAACGCCCAAACTGGCATAAAAGCTGGCGTTTAACTCCAGAAAAAGTCTCTACACATGAAAGCTTCAATGCTCAGCCCAAGCACACACCAAGTGGACCCCGGAAGTGGATTTTTACGTCATTTACTCAATTTTGTATACCCTAGGTTACTAGTTCACTATTAATAGGACCTTTTGATATTGTATCTCTACCTCATGACACATTACACGTTTCTCATTGTATCTTCTACGGAATGAGTCTCTAAACCCCATGGTTGGGGGTGAGGAGCTCTGCTGTGTCTTGATGGATTAATGCAATTACTACTGTTTTTCATTCAATCACGCTTGCTTTCATTCTAAGATACCACTTGTTCTTCAACCTGATGAATGTGATGATCCGTGACACTCATCATCATTCTCACCTATGAACGTGTGCCTGACAACTACCTCCGTTCTACTTTCGATTGAGTGTGTATCTCTTGGATTCTTTAATCAGAATCTTTGTGGTATAAGCTAGAATTGATGGCGGCATTCAAAAGAATCGGAAGGTCTAAACCTTGTCTGTGGTATTCTGAATAGGATTCAAGGATTGAATGACTGTGACAAGCTTCAAACTCCTGAAGGCTGGGCGTTAGTGACAGATGCAAAAGAATCACTAGATTCTATTCCAACCTGATTGAGAATCGACAGATGAATAGCCGTGCTGTGATAGAGCGCGTTGAAAATTTTCACTGAGAGGATGGGAGATAGCCATTGACAACGGTGAAACCCTACATACAGCTTGCCATGGAAGGAGCCTTGCGTGCTTGAAGAAGAAGACAGTAGGAAAGCAGAGATTCAGAAGATAGAGCATCTCCAAAACCTTAGTCTGTTCTCCATTACTGCAAAACAAGTATTTATTTCATGTTCTTTTACTCATCACAATTAAACCTGAGAATTATTGATATCCTGACTAAGAGTTACAAGATAACAATAGCTTGCTTCAAGTCGACAATCTCCGTGGGATCGACCCTTACTCACGTAAGGTATTACTTGGACGACCCAGTGCACTTGCTGGTTAATTGTGCGAAATTGCAAAAGTGTGATTGCAATTTCGTGCACCAAGTTTTTGGCGCCATTGCCGGGGATTGTTCGAGTTTGGACAACTGACGGTTTATCCTGTTGCTTAGATTAGGACTGTTTTATTTTTGTTGGTTTAGAGTCTTTTATTTGAGTTTAATTTCATATTTTAAGTTTGGTGTCAATTGCATGCTTTTGTTTTCTATTAATTTTTCGAATTTGCATGTTCTTAGTCCTTTCTTGATCATTAAAAATTTTAAGTTTGGTGTCTTTTGTGCTTTTATTCACTTAAAAAAAAATTTTGTTCTTGGTGTTCATCTTGATCTTCAAAGTGTTCTTGGTGTTCATCTTGACATTCAAAGTTTTCTTGTTTGTTCTCTTTGTTTTGATCTAAAATTTCTAAGTTTAGTGTCGTTTTGTTGTTTTTCTCTTTCCTCATTAAAATTTAAAAATAAAAAAATATCCTTTCCTTATTTTACTCATAATTTTCGAAATTTTGCATTAAATTAGTCAAAGATTTTCAAAATCATATCTTTTTTTTAGTCAAGTCGAAATTCTAATTTCAAAAATTGATCTTTTCAAATCTTTTTCAAAAATCAAATCTTTTTAATTTCTTCAATCATATATTCTCAATCATATCTTTTTCAAAATAATTTTCAATCATATCTTTTTAATTGCTAATTCCAAATTTTTTTAATTAATTAATTAATTTAGTTTTCAATTTGCTTTGATTTTATTTTCTTTTAGTTTTCGAAATTTTCTTTTATTTTTTCTTCTATTTTATTTTATTATTTTTGGTCATTCCTAATTAAAAAAAATATTTACTCTACTTGTGAATCCGTATCATATTCCCTTTCTCCATCATGGACCTAAGTGGAATTGAGCAGTCTAGAAGGACTTTGGGGTCATATGCTAACCCCATTACAGCTGCATATGGGAGTAGCATCTGTATACCTCCTATTAAAGCAAGAGGTGGTTAAATAACCAACCCACAGTAAGCATAAAAACATGGAGACAGTTATCAGACAAATTCCTGAATCAATTTTACCCTCCAAAAAGGATGACACAGCTAAGGCTGGACATCCAAGGCTTTAAATGATTCCCTTTATAATGCCTGGGAGAGGTATAGAGGTATGCTAAGAAAATGCCCCTCTGAAATATTTTCAGAGTGGGTACAGTTAGACATCTTCTACTATGGGCTTACAGAAAAAGCTCAGATGTCTCTAGACCACTCAGCTGGTGGATCAATACATATGAGGAAGACGATTGAAGAGGCTCAAGAACTCATAGATACTGTTGCTAGAAATCAACATTTGTACTCTAGCAGTGAGCCCTCTACAAAAGAAGAAGCTATGGCAGTAGCTACTGATCCTAATCCTCAATAACAGATTGTTAAACTTAATCAGCAATTACTCCTGATGACAAAATAGTTGGCAGAATTTAAAGAGATGCTCCAAGAAACTAAAATTGCCAACAAGAACATAGAATTACAGTTGAATTAGACAAAACAGCAGTTATCTAAACAGATAACAGAAGAATGCCAAGCAGTTCAACTGAGGAGTGGGAAGACATTGAATAACAATGCTTAAGGTAGCAAAAAGCCAAGAAAGGAACAATTGACAGAGGATAACCAAACTACTGCCCAAAATCCCTTTGAGGACAGTAAGAGCCCAGAGAGGAATACTCCTGGCGTTCAAACGCCAGAAAGGGGGGGGGAGCTAGCGTTAAATGCCTATTCCTTGTCCAGTTCTGGCGTTCAAACGCCAGAAAAAGGGGAAAAGTTGGCGTTAAACGCCCATTCCTCACCCAATCCTGGCGTTCAAACGCCAATGAGGAATCAGACACCTGAGAGTGCTGATAGTAACCCCTCTAAAAAGGCTTCTCCAACCACCTCTGTAAGGAATAAACCTGCAGCAACTAAGGTTGAAGAATATAAAGCCAAGATGCCTTATCCTCAGAAACTCCGCCAAGCGGAACAGGATAAGCAATTTGCCCGCTTTGCAGACTATCTAAGGACTCTTGAAATAAAGATCTCGTTTGCAGAGGCACTTGAGCAAATACCTTCTTATGCTAAGTTCATGAAAGAGATCTTAAGTCACAAGAAGGATTGAAGAGAAACTAAAAAAGTGTTTCTCACTGAAGAATGCAGTGCAGTCATTCTGAAAAGCTTACCAGAAAAGCTTCAAGATCCAGGAAGCTTTATGATACCATGCACATTAGAAGGTGCTTGCACCAAGACAGCCCTGTGTGACCTTGGAGCAAGTATCAATCTAATACCTGCATCCACTATCAGAAAGCTTGGGTTGACTGAAGAAGTCAAACCAACCCGGATATGTCTCCAACTTGCTGATGGCTCCATTAAATATCCATCAGGCATAATTGAAGACATGATTGTCAAGGTTGGGCCATTCGCCTTTCCAACTAATTTTGTAGTATTGGAAATGAAGGAGCACAAGAGTGCAACTCTCATCCTAGGAAGACCTTTCCTAGCAACTGGACGAACTCTTATTGATGTACAAAATAGGGAAGTAACCTTGAGAGTCAATAAGGATGAGTTCAAGTTGAATGCTGTCAAAGCTATGCAGCATCCAGACACATCAAATGACTGCATGAGCGCTGACATTATTGACTCTTTGGTGGAAGAGATCAATATGACTGAAAGTCTAGAATCAGAGCTAGAGGACATCTTCAAGGATGTTCAGCCTGATCAGGAGGAACCAGAGGAAACAAAAAAATTTTTGAAAATTCCTCAAGAAGAGGATAAGCCTCCCAAACCTGAGCTCAAACCACTACCACCATCCCTGAAGTATGCATTTCTGGGAGAGGGTGACACTTTTCCAGTGATCATAAGCTCTGCTTTAAATCCACAGGAAGAAGAGCACTAATTCAAGTGCTAAGGACACACAAGACAGCTCTTGGGTGGTCCATAAGTGTTCTTAAGGGCATTAGCCCATCAAGATGCATGCACAAGATCCTATTGGAGGATAATGCCAAACCAGTGGTTCAACCACAAAGGCGGCTAAATCTAGCCATGAAGGAGGTGGTGCAGAAAGAGGTCACTAATTTACTAGAGGCTGGGATTATTTATCCTATTTCTGATAGCCCCTGGGTGAACCCTGTCCAAGTTGTCCCCAAAAAGGGAGGCATGACAGTGGTTCATAATGAAAAGAATGAACTGGTTCCTACAAGAACAGTTACAGGGTGGCGTATGTGTATTGACTACAGAAGACTCAATACAGCCACCAGAAAGGATCATTTTCCTTTACCATTCATAGACCAAATGCTAGAAAGACTAGCTGGTCATGATTATTACTCCTTTTGGATGGCTATTCAGGTTACAACCAAATTGCAGTAGATCCTCAGGACCAAGAGAAAACAACATTCACTTGCCCTTCTGGCGTGTTTGCCTACAGAAGAATGCCTTTTGGTCTGTGTAATGCACCTGCAATTTTTCAGAGATGCATGCTATCCATCTTCTCTAATATGGTGGAAAAGTTCCTAGAAGTCTTCATGGATGACTTCTCAGTATATGGAGACTCATTCAGCTCTTGTCTTAACCATCTAGCACTTGTCCTGAAAAGGTGCCAAGAGACTAACCTAGTTTTAAACTAGGAGAAATGTCACTTTATGGTGACTGAAGGAATTGTCCTTGGACACAAAATTTCAAGCAAGGGAATAGAGGTGGATAAAGCAAAGGTAGAGGTAATTGAAAAATTACCACCACCTGCCAATGTTAAGGCAATCAGAAGCTTTCTGGGGCATGCAAGATTCTACAGAAGGTTTATAAAGGATTTCTCAAAAATTGCAAAATCTCTAAGCAACCTGCTAGCTGCTGACACACCATTTGTGTTTGACACACAGTGTCTGCAGGCGTTTGAGACCCTGAAAGCCAAGCTGGTTACAGCACCAGTCATCTCTGCACCAGACTGGATATTACCATTCGAACTAATGTGTGATGCCAGTGACCATGCCATTGGTGCAGTGTTGGGACAGAGGCATAACAAGCTTCTGCACGTCATTTATTATGCTAGCCGTGTTCTAAATGACACACAGAAGAATTACACAACCACAGAAAAAGAGTTACTTGCAGTGGTCTATGCCATTGACAAGTTTAGATCCTATTTAGTAGGATCAAAAGTGATTGTGTACACTGACCATGTTGCTCTTAAGTACTTACTCACAAAGCAGGATTCAGAACCCAGGCTCATAAGATGGGTGTTGCTTCTGCAAGAGTTTGATATAGAAATAAGAGACAGAAAAGGGACAAAGAACCAAGTGGCTGATCATCTGTCCCGAATAGAACCAGTAGCTGGGGCGTCCCTCCCTTCTACTGAGATCTTTGAGACCTTTCCGGATGAGCAACTCTTTGCCATTCAGGAAGCTCCATGGTTTGCAGACATTGCAAATTATAAAGCTGTGAGGTTCATACCCCAGGAGTACAGCAGGGTGCAGAGAAAAAAATTAATTTCAGATGCCAAGTACTACTTATGGGATGAGCCATATCCTTTAAGAGATGTGCAGACGGAATGATCCACAGATGTGTACCTAGAGAGGAAGCACAAAGGATCCTGTGACATTGCCATGGATCACAGTATGGGGGACATTTCGTAAGTGAGCGAACAACCACTAAAGTCCTCCAATGCGGCTTCTACTGGCCTACTCTCTACAGGGATGCCCGAGGGTTTGTGCGTAACTGTGACAGTTGCCAAAGAGCTGGTAACTTGCCTCATGGATATGCCATGCCTCAACAAGGGATCCTAGAGATTGAATTGTTTGACGTATGGGGTATTGACTTCATGGGTCCATTCCCACCATCATACTCAAACACTTACATTCTGGTGGCAGTGGACTATGTATCTAAATGGGTAGAAGCAATTGCTACACCCACTAATGATACTAAGACCGTGCTGAAATTCCTCCAGAAACACATCTTCAGCAGGTTTGGTGTTCCCAGAGTACTCATCAGTGATGGGGGCACTCATTTCTGCAATAAATAGCTATACTCTGCTATGGTCCGATATGGAATTAGCCACAAAGTAGCAACTCCATATCATCCACAGACAAATGGGCAAGCTGAAGTCTCTAACAGAGAGCTAAAAAGAATCCTAGAATGGACTGTAATTGCCCGTAGAAAGGATTAGGCAAAGAGCTTGGATGATGCTCTGTGGGCATACAGAACAGCATTCAAGACTCCTATAGAAACCTCTCCATACCAACTTGTTTATGGCAAGGCCTGTCATTTGCCCGTGGAACTGGAACACAAAGCCTACTGGGCAACCAGATTCCTAAACCTGGATGCTAAGTTAGCTGGCGAAAAAAGATTACTCCAGCTAAATGAGCTAGATGAATTTAGACTCAGTGCCTTTGAAAATGCAAAAATTTATAAGGAAAAGGCAAAGAAGTGGCATGACAAGAAGTTGTCATCCAAAGTCTTTGAGCTAGGACAAAAAGTTCTGCTCTTCAACTCTAGGCTCAAACTATTCCCAGGAAAACTCAAATCCCGGTGGAGGGGTTCGTATGTGATTACAGGAGTGTCACCATATGGATATGTTGAGCTTCAGGATATTGATTCTAACAAAAAGTTCATTGTTAATGGACAGAGGATCAAACATTATCTTGAAAGCAATTTTAAGTAAGAATGCTCAAAACTGAGGCTTGAATGATTCTCAGTGAAGGTCCAGCTAAAGACAATAAAGAAGCGCTTGTTGGGAGGCAACCCAGTCATTAGCAGGTTATCTGTTTTGTTTAATAAAAGTTTGATACATATTCTCAAAGGGTGACCATCAAAATTGAAGGAATTCACAGAGTTACAGAAGGATTCAGTGCAAAAAGCAGAGAAAAGGAGCTTGCTAGCGAAAAAATGCCAGTAAGGGGTACTCTGGGCGTTAAATGCCAGAATGGGCACCATTCTGGGCGTTTAACGCCAGGTGTGCAGCATACTGGGCGTTTAGCAAAACGCCCAGTGATGAAGGGGTTTCTGGCGTTTAACGCCAGCCAGTGTACTTGGCTGGGCGTTAAACGCCCAAATTGGCCAACATGTGGGCGTTAAATGCCAGAATGGATACCATTCTGGGCGTTTAACGCTAGATAGGTGGGGGACAGAGATTTTGTTTTTCACTTCAAATTTTTTCAAACTTTCCTGTTTTGATCCATAATTTTCTACATAAACACACTTCAAACTTTCATCATTCACCTTCAAATTTTCAAAAAATTAAAATCATTCTTCAAATCTCTTTCAAATCCTTTCCAAATCTTCTTCAAAAACTCAAATATCTCTCAAATTCTTTCCATATCTTCTCAAATCTCCTTCAAAATTTTCGAATTCTCTCCCCTTCCCTTATAAATACACGTTTGGCCATTCCCCTTTCCCCACCATTCGAATTTGCTCTCCTCCTCTCTCTCCTCTTTCCTTTCTTTTTTTTTTGCTTGAGGACAAGCAAACCTCTAAGTTTGGTATGTTTCTCCGTGATCACTAAGCTAAGGCTCATCAAGATCATGGCTCCCAAAGGAAAACAAACCAATTCAAGAGGCAAGAAAGAGAATGCTCCAAAGGACCTTTGGAGTCAAGAGAGGTTCTTAACCAAAGAACATGCAGACCATTACCACAAAATAATGGGTCTAAGGTCAGTGATCCCGGAAGTTAAATTTGATCTGAAAGAAGATGAATATCCGGAGATCCAAGAGCAAATTTGAAATAGAGGATGAAAAGTTCTAACCAGTCTTGAGACAAAGGTTGGAAGAAACATGGTTCAGGAATTCCACTCAAATCTGTGGCTGACAGATAAGCAGAGAATGACTGGAACCGCTTTTCATACCTACAGAACCATGGTCAGAGGGAGAATTATTTATTTCCATCTGGACAAAATAAGAGAGGTCTTCAAATTGCCTCAACTACAAGATGATCCTGAATCCTTTAATAGGAGAATGGTGAGAGTAGATAAGGGGTTGGATCAAGTTCTAGAGGACATATGCCTCCCTGGAACCAAGTGGATGACCAATTCAAAAGGTGTCCCAAACCAACTCAAGAGGGGATATCTCAAACCAGTTGCAAGAGGCTGGTTGGATTTTATAGGGCATTCTATCTTGCCCACTAGTAACCGTTCTGAGGTTACTATCAAGAGAGCAGTGATGATTCATTGCATTATGCTGGGAAAAGAAGTGGAGATTCATCATCTGATTGCTTGTGAGATTTACATAATTGCAAACAAGAAATCCACTGAAGCCAAACTGGCTTACCCAAGCTTAATCTCTTTGCTATGTAAAGATGCCGGGGTGAGGATGGGAGTAGATGAATTCACCCCAATTGAGCACCCAATCACCAAGAGGTCAATGGAAGGACAAATGCAAGATAACTCTATCAAAAGGAGGGCGCAGGAATTCCTCCCTGAACTTCCTGAAATTGACTACTAGACTCATCTAGAAGCATCTGTTGCCAAGCTGCAAGAAGTTATGGAACAAATTAAGGAAGAACAGCAGAATCAAAACTGCATGCTTTGCAAATTGCTGAAGGAACAAGAGAAGCAGGGGCGTGAGCTACAGGAGCTGAAGCACCAGAAGCTCTCCCTTGAAGGGTCAAATACCCCACAAGTTGAAGGAGCATCCACTTCTCAAGATCAAGGTTGTTGAGTCCTAACTCTGTGATAATCTCTATCATTAGGAGTCTATTTTAGAGTCATTTAAAATTTTGTTTTCTATTACTATTAGTCTTATCTTATATCTATTTTTGAGTCTTATTCTTAATTCATGATTAATAAAATTTAAGGTTCATGTCTTAAAGCTATAAATGTCCTATGAATCCATCACCTTTCTTAAATGAAAAATGCTCTAATCACAAAAGAACAAGAAGTACAGGATTTCGAATTCATCTCTAAAACTAGTTAAATTAGTTTGATGTGGTGACAATAATTTTTGTTTTCTGAATGAATGCTTGAACAGTGCATATATCTTTTGAATTTGTTGATTGAAGAATGTTAAACTTGTTGGCTCTCGAAAGAATGATGGAAAAGGAGAAATGTTATTGAGGATCTGAAAAATCATCAAATTGATTCTTGAAGCAAGAAAAAGCAGTCAAAAAAAAGATTTTTTAAGCGATCCAAGGCAAAAAGAGTGTGCTTAAGAACCCTGGACACCTCTGATTGGGGACTCTAGCAAAGCTGAGTCACAATCTGAAAAGGTTCACCCAGTCATGTGTCTGTGGTATGAATGTATCCGGTGGTAATACTGGAAGACAGAGTGCTTTGGGCCACAGCCAAGACTCATAAATTAGCTATGTTCAAGAATCATCATACTTAACTAGGAGAATCAATAACACTATCTGAGTTCTGAGTTCCTACAGATGCCAATCATTCTAAACTTCAAAGGATAAAGTGAGATGCCAGAACTATTCAGAAGTAAAAAGCTACTAGTCCCGCTCATCTAATTGGAACTAAGTTTCTTTGATATTTTGGAGTCTATAGTATATTCTCTTCTTTTTTATTATATTTTGATTTTCAGTTGCTTGGGAACAAGCAACAATTTAAGTTTGGTGTTGTGATGAGCGGATAATTTATACGCTTTTTGGCATTGTTTTTAGTATGTTTTTGGTATATTTTAGTTAGTTTTTATTACATTTTTATTAGTTTTTAGTTAAAATTCACTTTTCTGGGCTTTACTATGAGTTTGTGTGTTTTTCTGTGATTTCAGGTATTTTCTGGCTGAAATTGAGGGACCTGAGCAAAAATCTGATTCAGAGGCTGAAAAGGACTGCAGATGCTGTTGGATTATGACCTCCATGCACTCGAAATAGATTTTCTGGAGCTACAGATACGCAATTGGTGCGCTCTCAATTGCGTTGGAACGTAGACATCCTGGGCTTTCCAGCAATGTATAATAGTCTATACTTTGTCCGAGATTTGATGGCCCAAACCGGCGTTGCAAATTAGCTTCAGAATTCCCGGCATTTAACGCCGGAACTGGCACAAAAATTTGAGTTAAACGCCCAAACTGGCATAAAAGTTGGCGTTTAACTCCAGAAAAAGTCTCTACACATGAAAGCTTCAATGCTCAGCCCAAGCACACACCAAGTGGACCCCGAAAGTGGATTTTTACGTCATTTACTCAATTCTGTACACCCTAGGTTACTAGTTCACTATTAATAGGACCTTTTGATATTGTATCTCTACCTCATGACACATTACACGTTTCTCATTGTACCTTCTATGGCATGAGTCTCTAAACCCCATGGTTGGGGGTGAGGAGCTCTGCTGTGTCTTGATGGATTAATGCAATTACTACTGTTTTTCATTCAATCACGCTTGCTTTCATTCTAAGATACCACTTGTTCTTCAACCTGATGAATGTGATGATCCGTGACACTCATCATCATTCTCACCTATGAACGTGTGCCTGACAACCACCTCCATTCTACTTTCGATTGAGTGTGTATCTCTTGGATTCTTTAATCAGAATCTTTGTGGTATAAGCTAGAATTGATGGCGGTATTCAAGAGAATCCGGAAGGTCTAAACCTTGTCTGTGGTATTCTGAATAGGATTCAAGGATTGAATGACTATGACGAGCTTCAAACTCCTGAAGGCTGGGCGTTAGTGACAGACGTAAAAGAATCACTGGATTCTATTCCAACCTGATTGAGAACCGACAGATGAATAGCCGTGCTGTGACAGAGCGCGTTGAACATTTTCACTGAGAGGATGGGAGGTAGCCATTGACAACGGTGAAACCCTACATACAGCTTGCCATGGAAGGAGCCTTGCGTGCTTGAAGAAGAAGACAGTAGGAAAGTAGAGATTCAGAAGATAGAGCATCTCCAAAACCTCAGCCTGTTCTCCATTACTGCAAAACAAGTATTTATTTCATATTCTTTTACTCATCACAATTAAACCTGAGAATTATTGATATCCTGACTAAGAGTTACAAGATAACAATAGCTTGCTTCAAGCCGACAATCTCCGTGGGATCGACCCTTACTCACGTAAGGTATTACTTGGACGACCCAGTGCACTTGCTAGTTAGTTGTGCAGAATTGCAAAAGT
The DNA here is from genome assembly GCF_014773155.1 of Arachis stenosperma. Classification (NCBI taxonomy): domain Eukaryota; kingdom Viridiplantae; phylum Streptophyta; class Magnoliopsida; order Fabales; family Fabaceae; genus Arachis; species Arachis stenosperma. Next base: position 92,674,504 of record NC_080377.1, read on the forward strand.
GTGATTGCAATTTCATGCACCATTTCGCAGGCATTAAAGGATAGTGTTGAGTTGTTATTTATTGGGTTTAAATTATTTATTATTTATTGGAGAAATTTCTGCATTAGAATTTTCTAATAATTTTTTGTTCATTATCAGCTAATTTTGATATGTTCTTACACATATAACAATTTGTTGGTGAATTTAGGTATTACTAAATTATTTATGGTCACATTCAGTATATATGTATGATTTATTGAAAAAAATAAATTACTAAAATCGTTTAATAATTATTTTAGAGTTAATACAATTAACACTAAATTAAGAAAAAAACAAACAATGCATAACTCATTATTTTTTTTATTAGTCAAATTATTATAATTTAAATTAGTTTTAATAAAAATTACTTAAAATTTTAATTTTAATTTTATCACGTGTATGGCACGAATAATTATATTTGTTAATTTAATTATTAATCTGATTAATTAACAACTAGTGTTTCTTTGCTTGAAAAGTGTAACATCTTTATGCTTTACATGTGTTAAGAGCTAACTAGTGTAAGACCCATGTGTACCGCAAGCCAAATGTTGTTCCATTGTAAAAACTAAAAATCAACCCGTGTGATGTGCGAATATTATTGGTTATATATAATTATTATAATATAATAATTAGAGGATGAATGTTAATGCCAATGAGTTATAGTTCAACTGGCACCGTCTCCCCAAATAACAACACATGAAAAGGAAAATATACATATGATATAGGGTGCTAAAAATACAAATAGCAAATTCCAGACTCGACCTACAAAGTAAAGGCCGACCAGAGTATATTTATACATATATATAACCCCAAAGTTTTTTTCAAAAGACAAAATACAAGTCCTGTTTCTCCAGATTCAACCTTTAAGAGAGACAAAATATAAGTTATATACATGATGGAGTATACTGCTAATATACATATATAAAACACGAAATACAGAATTTCCCAAAGGTAGATCATCGCCTCCCAAAAGTATCCAGCACGCTTAACATGGTGTCTCACGTCCTGCATCTGAAAACAACAATATATGTATAGAATGAGAACCGGAAGTTTTCAATTGGTAAAGGTGTCCGTATAGATAATAAATAATGTCCCAGAAAGCCATAGACATTCCAAAACTCCAACAACCTATATTTGTATCCTAAAGTTTTCTCTAAACCAAGAATATGGTGTTTCTATCTAAGGGTTCTAATCTAACTTTTCGTATTCTTTCTCAGCAATCCTCCAAACTCTAGGAGGAACCACCCTCAGCGCCTCATCTACCCACTTGAGGGATCTCTCAGAAACAATCACAGGTAAAACAGACAAGAAAAATACAGGTTTGGAAAGCAATTACAACAAATGGATTAGGTCATAGTTAATTACAGTTAAGCAATTAGGCACACCAAAACATATGCATTCTCAAACAAAACGTACAAGTGCATATGATTCATGCCTGCCCTATGGCCGATTGATGAGCGGATATTTTATACGCTTTTTGGCATTGTTTTCATATAGTTTTTAGTGTTTTGTTTAAGTTTTATTAAGTTTTCATAGGTTTTAGTGTTAAATTTACATTTTTAGATTCTACTTTGAGTTTGTGTGTTTTTATGCAATTTCAGGCATTTTCTAGCTGAAATTAAGGAGCTGAAGCAACAGTCTATTTCAGAGGCAGAGAAAGTGTTGCGGATAGTGTCCGAATCTGACCTCCTTATACTTGAAAGATCTTTTCTATAGCTACGAAACTCCAAATGAAGCGTTCTCAACGGATATGAAAAACTAACATTCAGAGCTTTCCAGAAATATATAACAATCCATATTTTTCTTCAGAATAGAAGGCCCAAAATTGGCATTCAATGCCAGCCATCTGCCCTATTCCAAGCGTCCAGCGCTCACAAGGAAGAGTCCAGCGTCCAAACGCCCAAAGAGGACCCCCTAGCCAGTGTTCAATGACCTAGAGGCCTCCTAGCACATGGATCTCAACCTAGCTCAGCCTAAACACTCACCAAGTGGGCTCCAAAAGTGAATTTTAGCACTAAAAGACTATTTTACCCTTTTCTATGTAACCCTTAGTCGTTAGTCTAGTATTTATTTGATAATTTTTACACTATTCAGAACCTTTTGAAACTTTACACCTTTATCATTGTATTTTCTATCAGTATGAGTTTCTAAACCTCCTAGGTTGAGGGGAGGAGCCATGTTGACTTTTATGGATTAATAAAAGTATTACTGTTTCTCTTCAATCCTTGATTGATTCAATTCTAAGATGTATATTCATTCTTGAACATGACAAATGGGATGACCTGTGAAAATCATCTTTGTTCTTCATACTAAGACCGCATGCCTGATAACCACCCATGTTCTTCTTGGGTTCGTGTAAATACGTAACTGGAAAGCATCGAACCACCAGCTTGATTATACATCTCTTAGACAGCTAATCCACTACCTCGTTGGCGACTTCTCAAGACACCAGTTCAGCCGAGGTATGGGGAGATTAGGGACTTTGTGGTAGAGGCTAGAACCCAAAGGCATAGCATTCTCTTATCCGGAAGATCTGACCTTGTCTGTGGCATTTTGAGTAGGATCATGAAGGAGAATGGACTGCAGGAGCTTCACCCTCAATCAGAATGGATCCACACTAACCCTGGGGTTCAGATCTGGAGAAGATTAGCGACCGCAACCGTACGGTGTTGATCACATACAGTCTGCCATAGAAGAAATCATTCATAATTGAAGAAGACAGTAAGACCAGAATTAATCCAGAAGGACAAAGCATCTCCAAGTCTTAACCATCGTCTTATCATAGTTTACACAACTTCTGAGTTCTGAGTAACGTTCTCTTTTTATTCTCTTTTATGCAATTAAACAATCAAACCAGCTACCTTTCTATCTGCCTAACTAAGATCTACAAGATAACCATAGCTTGCTTCAAACAACAATCCTTGTGGGATCGACCCTGACTCGCTCAGGTATTACTTGGACGACCCAGTGCACTTGCTGGTTCAGTTGTACGAAGTGTGGGAATTCATGCACAAAGTTTTTGGCGTCGTTGTTTGGGATTGTTCGAGTTTGGATAACTGACGGATTATCTTGTTGCTTAGATTAGGTATTCTCTTTAATTTTGTTAGCTTCTTTTATTTTCTTCTTCCTTTTTTTGAAAAAAAATAAAAAATATTTTTCAAAATCCTTTTCTTTTCTTTGTTTAATCTTTGTTTTTGGTTTGAGTCTTTTGTTTTTATTCTTGTTGAATTTTCAAAATTCTTTGAGTCTTTTTCTAAAAATTTTTCAAAATTAGTGTCTTTTGTTTGAGTCTTTAGTCAATCTTTTGATTGGTGTCTTTTTTGTGTGTTCTTATTTTCTTTGAATTCTTTAAGTTTTGTTCTTGGTGTTCTTCTTGATCTTCAAAGTGTTCTTATTTTTTTCTTTTTGTTTTGATCTTAGAATTTTTAAGTTTGGTATCTCTTTGTGTTTTTCTTCTTAATTTTCGCATACTAGGTGTCATTAGATCTAAAAATTTTAAGTTTGGTGTTTTTTAGTTATTTTTCTCTTTCTTCATTAAATTCAAAAAACAAATATATATATATATATATATATATATATATATATATATATCTTTTCTATCTATATTTTGATTAATTTTCGAAAATCTTATCAAATTTTTCAAATTTTAGTTTCAAAATCATAATCTTATCTTATCGTAGTTTTAAATTTAAAAATCAAATCTTTTCAAAAATCATATCTTTTTCAAGTCTTTATCTTATCTTGTTTCAAATTCAAAATTTAAAAATTTTAAAATCCAATTTTCAAAAGCTTATCTTATCTTATTCAAAATTAAAAATTCAATTTTCAAAATTTCAAATTTCAAATTTCAAAATAAAATCTTTTTCAAAAAAATCAAATTTCAAATCTTATCTTCTTCAACTTATTTTCAAATCTTTTATTTTAAAATTTGATTCTTTCTTATCTTACCTTTCTTTTAAAATTTAAATTTCAAATCTTTTTAAATTAGAAACTAACTTTTTTATTTTGATTTCAAATCTTTTTAATTTAAAACTTATCTTTTCTTAACATTCTTATCTTATCTTTCTTACCTAATTTATCTTATCTTTAATTTAAAATATTTTCTATCTTATCTTCTTTTAAATTTTAAAATAAAATCTTTTCAATTTCTTATCTTATCTTTTATAATTTTAATTTTAAAATCAAATCTTTTCTAATCTTCTATCTTATCTTAAATTCAAATCTTTCTTAATTAGTTAGTTATTTTCTCTTTCTTCTTTTTCAAAACTTCCTAACTAATTCCTCTCTCTTCTAATTTTTGAAAATCCTTCTTCTATTTTTCTTTCATCTTTTTTGAAATTCATCAATTAATTTTTAATTCATGTCATAGTATAGAGATTCCTTTATGTGAGTAGAAGAAGAAAAGAATAGAAGAAGAAGGAGAAAAATTCGAACACAGATAGAGGGGAGAAGAGGGTTCGAATTTTGAGTAGAAGAGAAGTGTTAATAGATAAATAAATAAATAGAAGAAGATGAGAGAGGGGAATTTTCGAAAATTAACTAAAATAAAAGAGAAATATTTTTGTTTTTAATTTAAATTAAAGTTAAAATTCAAATTTATAAAAAGGAATAAAATTAAAATTTGAAACAATTAGTTTAAAAAAAGATTTTTGGAAAAGAGGGAGGTAATTTTCGAACATTAGAGAGAGGAAAGTAGTTAGGTGGTTTTGAAAAAGATAAGAACTAGTAAAACAAATAAAAAGTCAATTAGTTAGTTGAAAAAGATTTGAAAATCAATTTTGAAAAGATAGGGAGTTAGAAAAGATTTTTGAAATTGATTTTGAAAAAAGATATGATTGAAAAGATATGATTGAGATTTGTTTTGAAAAGATTTGAAAAGGAAATTAAAAAGATTTGAGTTTTAAAATTAAAATTGATTACTTGACTAACAAGAAACTAAAAGATATGATTCTAGCATTTAAAGATTGAACCTTTCTTAACAAGAAAGTAACAAACTTCAAATTTTTAATCAATCACATTAATTGTTAGAAAAGTTTATGAAAATTATGAAATAAAGTTAAGAAAAAGATTTTGAAAAACAGTTTTTAAAAAAAAATTTTGAAAATAAATAAAAAAAGAAAAAGATTTGATTTTTGAAAAAGATTTTGAAAAGATAAGATTTTTAAAATTGAAATCTTGACTTGACTAACAAGAAACAACTTATTTTAAAAATTTGACTAAGTCAACCCAAAGATTTCGAATTTTTGAGAGAAATAAGGAAAAGATATATTTTTTATTTTTGAATTTTTAATGATGAGAGAGAAAAACACAAAAATAACTCACAAAATGAAAATTTTGGATTAAAACAAATGATGCATGCAAGAACACTATGAATGTCAAGATGAACACTAAGAACACTTTGAAGATCATGATAAACATCAAGAACTTATTTTTGAAAAATTTTCAAGAAAAGAAAAACATGCAAGACACCAAACTTAGAAATTTTTCATGTTTAGACACTATGAATGCAGAAATACATATGAAAAACAACAAAAGACACAAAACAAGAAAATATGAAGATCAAATAAGAAGACTTATCAAGAACAACTTGAAGATCATGAAGAACACCATGCATGAATATTTCGAAAAAATGCATAAATTTTAAAAACATGCAATTGACACCAATCTTAAAAATTGACATTAGACTCAAACAAGAAACACAAAAATATTTTTTTAATTTTATGATTTTATAAAAAAAAATTTTCGAAAATAATTTTTGGAAAAAAGAAAAAAAGAAAAATTTTGAAAGGTTTTTGAAAACTTTTTGAAAAGAAAATTACGTAATTTGAGCAACAAGATGAACCGTCACTTGTCCAAACTCAAACAATTCCTGACAATGGCGCCAAAAACTTGATAGGCAAAATTGTGATTCACACTTTTTACAACTCGAACAATCCCTGGCAATGGCTCCAAAAACTTGGTGCACAATACTATGGTTCACACACATTCTTCACAACTTCGCACAACTAACCAGCAAGTGCACTAGGTCGTCCAAGTAATAAACCTTACGTGAGTAAGGGTCGATCCCACGGAGATTGTTGGTATGAAGCAAGCTATAGTCATCTTGTAAATCTCAGTCAGGCGGATTCTAATGGTTATAATGGTTTTCGAATATAAAGAAAAATAAAGCATAAAATAGGGATAGAGATACTTATGTAATTCATTGGTGGGAATTTCAGATAAGCGCATGAAGATACTGTGTTCCTTCTGAATCTCTGCTTTCCTACTGCCTTCTTCCAATCATTCATACTCCTTTCCATGGCAAGCTGTATGTTAGGGGATCACTGTTGTCAATGGCTACCGTCCGTCCTCTCAGTGAAAATGGTCTAGGTGCGTTGTCACCGCACGGCTAATCATCTATCGATTCTCGATCATGTTGGAATAGAATCCAGTGATTCTTTTGCGTCTGTCACTACGCCCAACACTCGTGAGTTTGATGCTCGTCACAGTCATCCCATCTTAGATCCTACTCAGAATACCACAGACAAGGTTTATACTTTCCGGATCTTAGGAATGGCCGCCAATAATTCTAGCTTATACCACGAAGACTCTGATCTCACGGAGTGGGAGGTTCGGTTGTCAGGCAAGGCAACCATGCGTCGTGGCTCGGTAGAATGGAAGTGTTTGTCAAGCACACGTTCATAAGTGAGAATAGTGATGAGTGTCACGGATCATCACATTCATCAGGTTGAAGTGCGAATGAATATCTTAGAATAAGAATAAGCATGAATTGAATAGAAGAACAATAGTACTTTGCATTAATACTTGAGGAACAGCCGAGCTCCACACATTAATCTATGGTGTATAGAAACTCTACCATTGAAAATACATAAGAACAAGGTCTAGGCATGGCCGAATGGCCAGCCTCCCCAAATGGTATATGAAATTGAAAAATAGGGAAAAAGACCCCTATTACAATAGTAAAAAGTTCTATTTATACTAAACAAGTTACTAGGGTTTACAGAAATAAGTCTAAGTGCAGAAATCCACTTCCGGGGCCCACTTTGGTGTATGCTTGGGCTGAGCTTGAGCTTTACACGTGTAGAGGCTTTTCTTAGGGTTAAACGCCAAGTTGTAACGTGTTTTTGGTGTTTAACTCTGGTTTGTGACCTATTTCTGGCGTTTTACTCCAGAATGTAGCATGGAACTGGCAATGAACGCCAGTTTGCGTCATCTAAACTCAAATAAAGTATGGACTATTATATATTGCTAGAAAGTCCTGGATGTCTACTTTCCAAAGCAATCAAGAGCGCGCCATTTGGAGTTCTGTAGCTCCTGAAAATCCATTTCGAGTGCAGGGAGGTCTGAATCCAACAACATCTGTAGTCCTTTTTCACCCTCCTATCAGATTTTTGCTCAAGTCCCTTAATTTCAGCCAGAAAATACCTAAAATCACAGAAAAACACACAAACTCATAGTAAAGTCCAGAAATGTGAATTTTTCATAAAAACTAATAAAAACATCCCTAAAAGTAGCTAGATCCTACTAAAAACTACCTAAAAATAATGCCAAAAAGCGTATAAATTTATCCGCTCATCAGAGACCTCCTTCCTGAGGCTAAGGGGTGGTTCAAAATTTAAGGAGATCCACGCTCCCAGCCAGAAGCAACTCAGAGGTAAACCTTAAGAGGGCAACAATGGTGCAATGCATAATGAAGGGAGGAGAAATCAAGGTTCATGAACTTATAGCCCAAGGTATTCGGAAGTTTGCTGAGAAGAGTGATTCTGGAAGAAGGTTAGGCTACCCCAGCACTATTCTCCGTCTTTGCAACAAGGCTGGGGTGGTGTTCAAAGATGGAAACCCCGAGTGGATAAAAGTCGGCATCCCAATTACTCTTTGACGGATACATGCCGCTGCACCTCCCTTACCTCAACGAAGACTAAGGAAGAGGCCAGCCCATCAAGCGAAAGAAAGACAAAACCCACAAGAGCAAGCCCCAGCCATCTTAGACATGCACCAATTAAAAGAAGCTATTGGTACATTGTCTAGGAAATACATGGAGAATCAAGGGGCACAGAAGGAGCTTCAAATGCAAATAGTGGACCGCCAAGAAGAATCACTCTCTAGATGGATGAATCAACAAGGGGAGTGGCAAAAACAATTGATGGAGCAGCAATTGGAACAAGGGAGATAGTGGAGTGAATTCTTCCACAACTTGAACCAAAAGCAAGATCAACAACAAGAAGCCATCCAAAAGCTAATCAACATCCAAGCACATCAAGGTGCACACATTCATGAGATGCATCGGAAACAGAGAGAACAGGCAGATCTTTTCGATGAATACAGAGCGTTCTCGGAAGGAGTCTACATGAGTGAGACTGGATATCATATAAACACTCAAGCTAGACTCGGATAATTAGTTGAACAAATGCTTGTATTACACCCTGGGGTTACAAGATATGAGGACATAAAGGATGAACTAGCACGAGTGGAACGAGAAAGAGCCGAAAAGAGTCATGAATCAGTAAGGAAGGCACTGGAAGATTGGAAAAGGGCCAGAATGAATCGGATGCAAGGAAGTGCAAGTGGACATAAAGAGGACAAACAAGAGAAAGAGCATGAGCATTCCAATAAGTAAAAGGTGGTGGAGTTCCTTCTTAGTTCTATCTTTTTCAAACTTTAAATAAGGAAAATCATGTATGAAATAGAACATGATTCCATAGTAGCTTAGGAACTTTCAATTCTGTCTTTAAAATTTTGTTGTTTAGGTCTAAGTATGATGGTCTAGGTCCCTAGTTTTCATTTTCATCTTGCTTATATGTATGCTTGTCCTTTTAAGCCAAGCAAAAGAAAATGTTATGAAAAGAACAAGAGTGGAGTTATCTTGTGAAGTAAATTTTGAATGTTTGTGGTAGGGTAATTAATTAGCTAAGTTGGTTCACCAACAAGGTATACAGGCAACTATATGCTCTAAACCACATGCTATGAGACTAACCAAACAATAAGATCCCAATAAGAAAAGAGAAAGAACAATAAGAGTTCAAAAAGGAAAGATAAATAATAAGAAATAATGCTAGGCACCAAGGGTTTGAATATTGAGGCATGTGTCTGCGGTGTTCATGTGCAAGGGATATGCTTGGATGAATAAGCTCTTAGGGGTTCCTTATCACTTGGTAACTTGGGTTAACTAATTCGGGATTACCAGCTGAAAGTCCACTATTAAAAGCAACCTTTGCTACAGAGCACTTAGTAACCCGAAGAGGTGCTGGACACCAAGGTCTCAAGAAAGAAAAATAACAAACCATGTGCCTGTGGTTTGTATGTATGGGGGAAAGAGACTTGAGGGAGTAAGCCCTTAGGGGTGTCTTAACACCTAGCACCTTGAACCAACTGGTTCGGGAGTGTTGGCTGAAAGCTTATCATAAAGAGTCACCCTCTTACAGAGCATTTAGCCTATAAAAAGAATACAATAAACCCTGGAAAAGAAGGGAGGATCAATAATAAGAAGTCTCAAAGGATGCAATCAAGCAAATGTTCAAAGGCATGATAAAGGCCTGAAAACCAGTGAAGAAATGAACCTAAGTTGCTGTAACAACCCTAATTTTCGAGTATGCGAGATATTTTCTGAAGGCACGGATTTTGCCAGAAGATCAGTAAAGGGAACACCTCTTCTATATCAACAAGTATCTCAATCCTCATTGTCATTATGTCATCCTTAAGCTAGAACCTTTTCCGAGGCAAGCTCGATAACGCGGTCACGAAGAACATAGCTTTTGAACCGTATCGGTTAGGAGTTTTGATCCGGTTTTTCGTAAATAGTCTCAGTTTGACGAACCGGACTCGATTCATGAGAGAAGAGAGATAATAGGGTAATATTATCATTATATGAGTATTAGAAGCTTCTTGAATGATATTATAAGGTTACCTGGTCTGTTTTAGTTAAAAACAGAAAATCGGTTTAACCGGGTTTACGGTTTACTGGTGCAGCTTAGCACCAGCACTCTCTGGTGACTTTAGCAATGCTAAGGCCTCATCATACATGTTTTATTCTCATAATAAATATGTTACTAGTGTCATTTATGCTAGTAGCTCAGAAAATAATTTTTAGAGATATTTTTACGAGTGTTCCGATACACCTAGTTTTAGTTGTTATACACCTGAGATATTTTAATATTATTTTAATCCACCTCCAAGCCAACCAATCACAACTCACCCTACACCCCCAAAACCCCAAGGCTGCCTCATTTGCTCATTGTGGCCGAAAATCACCAAGAGAAAAAGGAGAGAAAGTTCTTGGTTCATAAATCTTCAAAGCTTGATTTCTTCTGAACTAAAACTCAAATCAAAACTCCGATTTCACCAAAATGATCCTCTCTTCTTCCTCTACAAAACCATGTGACTTATCAAGGCTGGAAATAAGGTCAGATGGCTGTCTCCCTCCCTCTTCAATTCGGTTTTCAAGGAAAACCATGTAAACATGTGTTTTCTTGATGTTTTTCCTTAGGAATCATGCTTAACTTGACTTGAGGGCCAAGAAACGTTAATTTCCAGCAAGTATAAGGTGAGATATCTCTTCCTAACGTGCTGAGGGAGATTTGGTCAGTTGAGAGTTTGTGGATTTAAAGTTGTTCTTGATGTGTTTTAGGAGGAAAAAGTGCTTTAAGAACACTTTAAAGAGTAACCGGATTTGGAGCAGCAAATCAAGGTAGGGTGTCACGAAATTAATCTTGATTATTTGTGTTTGAGATGTGTGAATGTTGTATTATTTGGCTGTGCTAAAAATTGGTTGCATATATGATTGATTCTTGGTGAAAATTTGGTGAAATTCTGATGAAATTTGATGAAATTTAAGCTTTAAAGTTCATGTTCTTGGGCAGCTGGAAAAACGAAAGCCTAAGCTTATATTGAGGGTCAATTTGTGTTGAAATCATGTAGAAAAGATGGGATTTTAGTGGCTGCTAATTTATTATGGATTTTGGTAAAAATCGGTTGCTGAAAAGATTGAAAAACGGGTAAAAACAGAGAAAGAATTTGAAGAATATATGAAGAACATGAAGAACACTTTGAGTGTGGTGAAGAACATTGAAGAACACCTTTTAGATCTTAGAAAGGGCAAGGAAGTAATTATTTTGGTGTTTAAGGGGTTATTTGGTAATTTCTGAAAGTTAGGGTGGTTAAAGTAGAAATATTAAAAGTTACCGGGGTAAAAAGTGAATTTTAAAGGTTAAAGGTTAAAGTAAAGTTAATTTTCGAAAATTTAATAATAAAATAATAAATAATAATAAAATATTAAATAATAATATTTAATTAAAAATAATATTTTAATAAAAATAATAAAATAATGCAGAAAAGGCAGTTTTCTGTAAAAGCTTTAGAAAGACAACTTTAAGTGCAGAATCTTATAATTACCTTCATAAAACACTTAGGGAGTGGTAATAACATGTTAGTGAGGAAAAGATAAAGAAAAGATAAAGGTTGAAGAAAAGATAAAAGTCAAAGAAAAAGTCTGTAAAGTTTTAATGACAGAAAACAGACAAAGATTAGTGAACGAATTAGGGCAACTTAGATAGTACTTGAGTTGTGACTAGGGTTAGGTATTATATGAAAAGTTAAACTGTTTCAGTATAGACTTAATGAACCTATACTTGGGACAGGCTAACTATTTATACCGAAATTTACATAAGCTTCAACTATATATGTTAAGCAGAGAAAATCAGAGCAGAGTAGGGAAACACAGAGAACAGAATAATCAGAGTTGAGGAAAGAGATAAAAAGAAGAAGAGTAACATATATATAAAGGAAATAGTAATCAGAGAAAAATAAAGAGATACAGAAAACAGAGTAATTAGCGCAGAGTAAAGAGATAAAGAGAAAGTTAAGAAATGTTTAGGAATATGTGTTAAGGATTCAAAGGGAAAGAGGAAATGAAGATTGATTTGTGGATTTGTTGAGGTTGAGAAAGGATAACGAAAAACGATAAAAGGCGGGAATACCCCACGAACTGTTAGTTGTTTAACTACGGGGGACACCCATGAACTGATAATTGGTTGAATTGGGGAAGTACCCACGAACTGAATGATCATTGATCTCGGGGAAACCCATAAATTGTTATTTGTTTTATAAGCGGGAAAAACCCACGGACTGATAATCATTGATTACGGGAATAACCCATGAATCGTTGTATGTTGATCTCGGGTATAACCCACGAACTGAAGATCACTATGTTATTGTGTAATGATCTCGGGGAATAACCCACGAACTGAAGATCTCTGTTTTATTGTTGTAAATTGATCTCGGGGACGCCCACGAACTGAGGATCACTGTTTCCCCTTGTGCGTATATTATGGGGTCGGGCTTTGCGCCGACTGCCGGTAGTCACGAAGGAGTGGTATTCTTACCACCGACACATATGCACTAAGGACACAAAGGGAAGCCATATCTGGGACTTGTTCCTAGGTAATGTCGGGATGCAGGGTGTAAACCGACACGTGAGCTCATGGCCTGCATAGGACAGACATGCATCATACTTGGTTGTGCATTTCCTCTGTTATGATTGTTGAGTAAATGTATGCTTTGTTTGTTTGTATTCTATTATTTGTATTTGTGTTGTATTTTCTTGTATTCTTTTGTTTGTGTCCTGCTTCCTGTTGTTTCTATTTTTTTTTAATTTATCTATCTTCTGTTTACTGCTCATCTATATTCTGTTATTCATCTTCCAAACAACATAGAATTAATGAACTTAACCAATAACCCCGACCCTACTAAGAACTCCCCAGTTCTTACCCCTTCTCTCTCCCTTCCCCCTCCAGATGGAAGCATGAGTACCCTTCCGTAGTTTACTGATGACTGTTCGTAAAGAGGATTCTGCTCTAGGTAGTCTTCTGAGTCTAGGGTGAATTCCGTTCTCTGTTCATATGTATATACGGTGAGGCCAGCCAACGTCTGCACCCCGCTTATCTACAAACTTTAGCCTAACTCCTTCGTACGATGTTGCTGTTGTGTGGCTACTTGATGAGGTACCGGAGAGACGTCATATGGCAATGTCTGATCGTGCAGAGGAGTAACAAATGATGTTCTACCTTTTGATGATGTTCCACATGACTTGAGTTTTGAAGACTTAGAACGTACTTTCCCTCGCTTTAGTGGTTTAGAGGGACTAGGCGAGTATAGAGTCTAGGCTAGCCTGGGTGCCAGCTTAGGGACTTCTTGAACAGGTCAGGACTTGGGATGTTGTATGTATATATATGTATATAGTTATTATCTAGCTATATCTAGGGGTGTTCTAACTAACAGTCTATATTCTAATAAAGGCTGGATCACGGAATGTTATCAACTACTTGTGATGTGTTTATGTGTGGTTGTTTGTAACTGTTTTATATATTATTAGTTGTGAATTGATTATAAATGATACCGTTTGTTAATCCAAATGTTTTAAAAAAAAAAAGTACCTCGTAAAATAACTTTGCTTTTAACAACGAATCAGGCTCATATAATAAATAATAGATAATAATTAGTTAGACAAGTTGGTAGCGCTCAATTTCTAGTATGATCATGACGTACCAGAAATTGGGTCGTTACAATTTGGTATCAGAGCAGTTCGTTCCCAGTAGAGCCTGGGGAGTGGACTGACTATGCTTCATTGCATACTCTGCTTGTGTGTCTCATGCCGTTAGGGTATCTTTAAGATACATTTGGCATGAATGTCTATAAGTGCTCATTTTGGGAATGTTCGTACTTAACTTGAGATATTAAGACTGATCACCTTAATATTGATTGTTTGGTGCGAATAAGACCTCAATGACTGTGAATAGGCATGGTTTAATCGAGTTCCGAACGACAAATTCGTGTCAGGTACAACTATTCTTATAGCTGTTATGATCTCCATGGCCATGGCTATGTGATATTTAGATGCTGTAAGGAACGAACTGATATCTTCGTCAGGATGGCTTGAAGGAAATAGACTACTTGAAGATGGATTCTTGCATGCGGCTCAAATTTTGAGGGCAAAATTTTCTTTTAGGAGGGTAGAATGTAACAACCCTAATTTTCGAGTATGCGAGATATTTTCTGAAGGCACGGATTTTGCCAGAAGATCAGTAAAGGGAACACCTCTTCTATATCAACAAGTATCTCAATCCTCATTGTCATTATGTCATCCTTAAGCTAGAACCTTTTCCGAGGCAAGCTCGATAACGCGGTCACGAAGAACATAGCTTTTGAACCGTATCGGTTAGGAGTTTTGATCCGGTTTTTCGTAAATAGTCTCAGTTTGACGAACCGGACTCGATTCATGAGAGAAGAGAGATAATAGGGTAATATTATCATTATATGAGTATTAGAAGCTTCTTGAATGATATTATAAGGTTACCTGGTCTGTTTTAGTTAAAAACAGAAAATCGGTTTAACCGGGTTTACGGTTTACTGGTGCAGCTTAGCACCAGCACTCTCTGGTGACTTTAGCAATGCTAAGGCCTCATCATACATGTTTTATTCTCATAATAAATATGTTACTAGTGTCATTTATGCTAGTAGCTCAGAAAATAATTTTTAGAGATATTTTTACGAGTGTTCCGATACACCTAGTTTTAGTTGTTATACACCTGAGATATTTTAATATTATTTTAATCCACCTCCAAGCCAACCAATCACAACTCACCCTACACCCCCAAAACCCCCAAGGCTGCCTCATTTGCTCATTGTGGCCGAAAATCACCAAGAGAAAAAGGAGAGAAAGTTCTTGGTTCATAAATCTTCAAAGCTTGATTTCTTCTGAACTAAAACTCAAATCAAAACTCCGATTTCACCAAAATGATCCTCTCTTCTTCCTCTACAAAACCATGTGACTTATCAAGGCTGGAAATAAGGTCAGATGGCTGTCTCCCTCCCTCTTCAATTCGGTTTTCAAGGAAAACCATGTAAACATGTGTTTTCTTGATGTTTTTCCTTAGGAATCATGCTTAACTTGACTTGAGGGCCAAGAAACGTTAATTTCCAGCAAGTATAAGGTGAGATATCTCTTCCTAACGTGCTGAGGGAGATTTGGTCAGTTGAGAGTTTGTGGATTTAAAGTTGTTCTTGATGTGTTTTAGGAGGAAAAAGTGCTTTAAGAACACTTTAAAGAGTAACCGGATTTGGAGCAGCAAATCAAGGTAGGGTGTCACGAAATTAATCTTGATTATTTGTGTTTGAGATGTGTGAATGTTGTATTATTTGGCTGTGCTAAAAATTGGTTGCATATATGATTGATTCTTGGTGAAAATTTGGTGAAATTCTGATGAAATTTGATGAAATTTAAGCTTTAAAGTTCATGTTCTTGGGCAGCTGGAAAAACGAAAGCCTAAGCTTATATTGAGGGTCAATTTGTGTTGAAATCATGTAGAAAAGATGGGATTTTAGTGGCTGCTAATTTATTATGGATTTTGGTAAAAATCGGTTGCTGAAAAGATTGAAAAACGGGTAAAAACAGAGAAAGAATTTGAAGAATATATGAAGAACATGAAGAACACTTTGAGTGTGGTGAAGAACATTGAAGAACACCTTTTAGATCTTAGAAAGGGCAAGGAAGTAATTATTTTGGTGTTTAAGGGGTTATTTGGTAATTTCTGAAAGTTAGGGTGGTTAAAGTAGAAATATTAAAAGTTACCGGGGTAAAAAGTGAATTTTAAAGGTTAAAGGTTAAAGTAAAGTTAATTTTCGAAAATTTAATAATAAAATAATAAATAATAATAAAATATTAAATAATAATATTTAATTAAAATAATATTTTAATAAAAATAATAAAATAATGCAGAAAAGGCAGTTTTCTGTAAAAGCTTTAGAAAGACAACTTTAAGTGCAGAATCTTATAATTACCTTCATAAAACACTTAGGGAGTGGTAATAACATGTTAGTGAGGAAAAGATAAAGAAAAGATAAAGGTTGAAGAAAAGATAAAAGTCAAAGAAAAAGTCTGTAAAGTTTTAATGACAGAAAACAGACAAAGATTAGTGAACGAATTAGGGCAACTTAGATAGTACTTGAGTTGTGACTAGGGTTAGGTATTATATGAAAAGTTAAACTGTTTCAGTATAGACTTAATGAACCTATACTTGGGACAGGCTAACTATTTATACCGAAATTTACATAAGCTTCAACTATATATGTTAAGCAGAGAAAATCAGAGCAGAGTAGGGAAACACAGAGAACAGAATAATCAGAGTTGAGGAAAGAGATAAAAAGAAGAAGAGTAACATATATATAAAGGAAATAGTAATCAGAGAAAAATAAAGAGATACAGAAAACAGAGTAATTAGCGCAGAGTAAAGAGATAAAGAGAAAGTTAAGAAATGTTTAGGAATATGTGTTAAGGATTCAAAGGGAAAGAGGAAATGAAGATTGATTTGTGGATTTGTTGAGGTTGAGAAAGGATAACGAAAAACGATAAAAGGCGGGAATACCCCACGAACTGTTAGTTGTTTAACTACGGGGGACACCCATGAACTGATAATTGGTTGAATTGGGGAAGTACCCACGAACTGAATGATCATTGATCTCGGGGAAACCCATAAATTGTTATTTGTTTTATAAGCGGGAAAAACCCACGGACTGATAATCATTGATTACGGGAATAACCCATGAATCGTTGTATGTTGATCTCGGGTATAACCCACGAACTGAAGATCACTATGTTATTGTGTAATGATCTCGGGGAATAACCCACGAACTGAAGATCTCTGTTTTATTGTTGTAAATTGATCTCGGGGACGCCCACGAACTGAGGATCACTGTTTCCCCTTGTGCGTATATTATGGGGTCGGGCTTTGCGCCGACTGCCGGTAGTCACGAAGGAGTGGTATTCTTACCACCGACACATATGCACTAAGGACACAAAGGGAAGCCATATCTGGGACTTGTTCCTAGGTAATGTCGGGATGCAGGGTGTAAACCGACACGTGAGCTCATGGCTTGCATAGGACAGACATGCATCATACTTGGTTGTGCATTTCCTCTGTTATGATTGTTGAGTAAATGTATGCTTTGTTTGTTTGTATTCTATTATTTGTATTTGTGTTGTATTTTCTTGTATTCTTTTGTTTGTGTCCTGCTTCCTGTTGTTTCTATTTTTTTTTAATTTATCTATCTTCTGTTTACTGCTCATCTATATTCTGTTATTCATCTTCCAAATAACATAGAATTAATGAACTTAACCAATAACCCCGACCCTACTAAGAACTCCCCAGTTCTTACCCCTTCTCTCTCCCTTCCCCCTCCAGATGGAAGCATGAGTACCCTTCCGTAGTTTACTGATGACTGTTCGTAAAGAGGATTCTGCTCTAGGTAGTCTTCTGAGTCTAGGGTGAATTCCGTTCTCTGTTCATATGTATATACGGTGAGGCCAGCCAACGTCTGCACCCCGCTTATCTACAAACTTTAGCCTAACTCCTTCGTACGATGTTGCTGTTGTGTGGCTACTTGATGAGGTACCGGAGAGACGTCATATGGCAATGTCTGATCGTGCAGAGGAGTAACAAATGATGTTCTACCTTTTGATGATGTTCCACATGACTTGAGTTTTGAAGACTTAGAACGTACTTTCCCTCGCTTTAGTGGTTTAGAGGGACTAGGCGAGTATAGAGTCTAGGCTAGCCTGGGTGCCAGCTTAGGGACTTCTTGAACAGGTCAGGACTTGGGATGTTGTATGTATATATATGTATATAGTTATTATCTAGCTATATCTAGGGGTGTTCTAACTAACAGTCTATATTCTAATAAAGGCTGGATCACGGAATGTTATCAACTACTTGTGATGTGTTTATGTGTGGTTGTTTGTAACTGTTTTATATATTATTAGTTGTGAATTGATTATAAATGATACCATTTGTTAATCCAAATGTTTTAAAAAAAAAAAGTACCTCGTAAAATAACTTTGCTTTTAACAACGAATCAGGCTCATATAATAAATAATAGATAATAATTAGTTAGACAAGTTGGTAGCGCTCAATTTCTAGTATGATCATGACGTACCAGAAATTGGGTCGTTACAATTTGGTATCAGAGCAGTTCGTTCCCAGTAGAGCCTGGGGAGTGGACTGACTATGCTTCATTGCATACTCTGCTTGTGTGTCTCATGCCGTTAGGGTATCTTTAAGATACATTTGGCATGAATGTCTATAAGTGCTCATTTTGGGAATGTTCGTACTTAACTTGAGATATTAAGACTGATCACCTTAATATTGATTGTTTGGTGCGAATAAGACCTCAATGACTGTGAATAGGCATGGTTTAATCGAGTTCCGAACGACAAATTCGTGTCAGGTACAACTATTCTTATAGCTGTTATGATCTCCATGGCCATGGCTATGTGATATTTAGATGCTGTAAGGAACGAACTGATATCTTCGTCAGGATGGCTTGAAGGAAATAGACTACTTGAAGATGGATTCTTGCATGCGGCTCAAATTTTGAGGGCAAAATTTTCTTTTAGGAGGGTAGAATGTAACAACCCTAATTTTCGAGTATGCGAGATATTTTCTGAAGGCACGGATTTTGCCAGAAGATCAGTAAAGGGAACACCTCTTCTATATCAACAAGTATCTCAATCCTCATTGTCATTATGTCATCCTTAAGCTAGAACCTTTTCCGAGGCAAGCTCGATAACGCGGTCACGAAGAACATAGCTTTTGAACCGTATCGGTTAGGAGTTTTGATCCGGTTTTTCGTAAATAGTCTCAGTTTGACGAACCGGACTCGATTCATGAGAGAAGAGAGATAATAGGGTAATATTATCATTATATGAGTATTAGAAGCTTCTTGAATGATATTATAAGGTTACCTGGTCTGTTTTAGTTAAAAACAGAAAATCGGTTTAACCGGGTTTACGGTTTACTGGTGCAGCTTAGCACCAGCACTCTCTGGTGACTTTAGCAATGCTAAGGCCTCATCATACATGTTTTATTCTCATAATAAATATGTTACTAGTGTCATTTATGCTAGTAGCTCAGAAAATAATTTTTAGAGATATTTTACGAGTGTTCCGATACACCTAGTTTTAGTTGTTATACACCTGAGATATTTTAATATTATTTTAATCCACCTCCAAGCCAACCAATCACAACTCACCCTACACCCCCAAAACCCCCAAGGCTGCCTCATTTGCTCATTGTGGCCGAAAATCACCAAGAGAAAAAGGAGAGAAAGTTCTTGGTTCATAAATCTTCAAAGCTTGATTTCTTCTGAACTAAAACTCAAATCAAAACTCCGATTTCACCAAAATGATCCTCTCTTCTTCCTCTACAAAACCATGTGACTTATCAAGGCTGGAAATAAGGTCAGATGGCTGTCTCCCTCCCTCTTCAATTCGGTTTTCAAGGAAAACCATGTAAACATGTGTTTTCTTGATGTTTTTCCTTAGGAATCATGCTTAACTTGACTTGAGGGCCAAGAAACGTTAATTTCCAGCAAGTATAAGGTGAGATATCTCTTCCTAACGTGCTGAGGGAGATTTGGTCAGTTGAGAGTTTGTGGATTTAAAGTTGTTCTTGATGTGTTTTAGGAGGAAAAAGTGCTTTAAGAACACTTTAAAGAGTAACCGGATTTGGAGCAGCAAATCAAGGTAGGGTGTCACGAAATTAATCTTGATTATTTGTGTTTGAGATGTGTGAATGTTGTATTATTTGGCTGTGCTAAAAATTGGTTGCATATATGATTGATTCTTGGTGAAAATTTGGTGAAATTCTGATGAAATTTGATGAAATTTAAGCTTTAAAGTTCATGTTCTTGGGCAGCTGGAAAAACGAAAGCCTAAGCTTATATTGAGGGTCAATTTGTGTTGAAATCATGTAGAAAAGATGGGATTTTAGTGGCTGCTAATTTATTATGGATTTTGGTAAAAATCGGTTGCTGAAAAGATTGAAAAACGGGTAAAAACAGAGAAAGAATTTGAAGAATATATGAAGAACATGAAGAACACTTTGAGTGTGGTGAAGAACATTGAAGAACACCTTTTAGATCTTAGAAAGGGCAAGGAAGTAATTATTTTGGTGTTTAAGGGGTTATTTGGTAATTTCTGAAAGTTAGGGTGGTTAAAGTAGAAATATTAAAAGTTACCGGGGTAAAAAGTGAATTTTAAAGGTTAAAGGTTAAAGTAAAGTTAATTTTCGAAAATTTAATAATAAAATAATAAATAATAATAAAATATTAAATAATAATATTTAATTAAAAATAATATTTTAATAAAAATAATAAAATAATGCAGAAAAGGCAGTTTTCTGTAAAAGCTTTAGAAAGACAACTTTAAGTGCAGAATCTTATAATTACCTTCATAAAACACTTAGGGAGTGGTAATAACATGTTAGTGAGGAAAAGATAAAGAAAAGATAAAGGTTGAAGAAAAGATAAAAGTCAAAGAAAAGTCTGTAAAGTTTTAATGACAGAAAACAGACAAAGATTAGTGAACGAATTAGGGCAACTTAGATAGTACTTGAGTTGTGACTAGGGTTAGGTATTATATGAAAAGTTAAACTGTTTCAGTATAGACTTAATGAACCTATACTTGGGACAGGCTAACTATTTATACCGAAATTTACATAAGCTTCAACTATATATGTTAAGCAGAGAAAATCAGAGCAGAGTAGGGAAACACAGAGAACAGAATAATCAGAGTTGAGGAAAGAGATAAAGAGAAGAAGAGTAACATATATATAAAGGAAATAGTAATCAGAGAAAAATAAAGAGATACAGAAAACAGAGTAATTAGCGCAGAGTAAAGAGATAAAGAGAAAGTTAAGAAATGTTTAGGAATATGTGTTAAGGATTCAAAGGGAAAGAGGAAATGAAGATTGATTTGTGGATTTGTTGAGGTTGAGAAAGGATAACGAAAAAGATAAAAGGCGGGAATACCCCACGAACTGTTAGTTGTTTAACTACGGGGGACACCCATGAACTGATAATTGGTTGAATTGGGGAAGTACCCACGAACTGAATGATCATTGATCTCGGGGAAACCCATAAATTGTTATTTGTTTTATAAGCGGGAAAAACCCACGGACTGATAATCATTGATTACGGGAATAACCCATGAATCGTTGTATGTTGATCTCGGGTATAACCCACGAACTGAAGATCACTATGTTATTGTGTAATGATCTCGGGGAATAACCACGAACTGAAGATCTCTGTTTTATTGTTGTAAATTGATCTCGGGGACGCCCACGAACTGAGGATCACTGTTTCCCCTTGTGCGTATATTATGGGGTCGGGCTTTGCGCCGACTGCCGGTAGTCACGAAGGAGTGGTATTCTTACCACCGACACATATGCACTAAGGACACAAAGGGAAGCCATATCTGGGACTTGTTCCTAGGTAATGTCGGGATGCAGGGTGTAAACCGACACGTGAGCTCATGGCCTGCATAGGACAGACATGCATCATACTTGGTTGTGCATTTCCTCTGTTATGATTGTTGAGTAAATGTATGCTTTGTTTGTTTGTATTCTATTATTTGTATTTGTGTTGTATTTTCTTGTATTCTTTTGTTTGTGTCCTGCTTCCTGTTGTTTCTATTTTTTTTAATTTATCTATCTTCTGTTTACTGCTCATCTATATTCTGTTATTCATCTTCCAAACAACATAGAATTAATGAACTTAACCAATAACCCCGACCCTACTAAGAACTCCCCAGTTCTTACCCCTTCTCTCTCCCTTCCCCCTCCAGATGGAAGCATGAGTACCCTTCCGTAGTTTACTGATGACTGTTCGTAAAGAGGATTCTGCTCTAGGTAGTCTTCTGAGTCTAGGGTGAATTCCGTTCTCTGTTCATATGTATATACGGTGAGGCCAGCCAACGTCTGCACCCCGCTTATCTACAAACTTTAGCCTAACTCCTTCGTACGATGTTGCTGTTGTGTGGCTACTTGATGAGGTACCGGAGAGACGTCATATGGCAATGTCTGATCGTGCAGAGGAGTAACAAATGATGTTCTACCTTTTGATGATGTTCCACCTGACTTGAGTTTTGAAGACTTAGAACGTACTTTCCCTCGCTTTAGTGGTTTAGAGGGACTAGGCGAGTATAGAGTCTAGGCTAGCCTGGGTGCCAGCTTAGGGACTTCTTGAACAGGTCAGGACCTGGGATGTTGTATGTATATATATGTATATAGTTATTATCTAGCTATATCTAGGGGTGTTCTAACTAACAGTCTATATTCTAATAAAGGCTGGATCACGGAATGTTATCAACTACTTGTGATGTGTTTATGTGTGGTTGTTTGTAACTGTTTTATATATTATTAGTTGTGAATTGATTATAAATGATACCGTTTGTTAATCCAAATGTTTTAAAAAAAAAAAAGTACCTCGTAAAATAACTATGCTTTTAACAACGAATCAGGCTCATATAATAAATAATAGATAATAATTAGTTAGACAAGTTGGTAGCGCTCAATTTCTAGTATGATCATGACGTACCAGAAATTGGGTCGTTACAGTTGCTATGCATGAAACCCCATAAACCAGGGATTTGACTTCTATTATAATTATTTATTCATCTTGTTCTTTCATTCATTTTTCTTGTGTTTCAGTACTTGCTTAGGGACAAGCAAGCTTTAAGTTTGGTGTTGTGATGCCAGGGCATCTAGGCCAGTTTCACTGACCTTTTCTTTACCGTTTTAGGGTAGTTTCATGCATTTTCTTAGTAAATAAGCAAGTTTTGGATGAAAATACACTTACACCTTGATTCAAGCAAATATTGTGAATTTTGAATGATTTCATGAGAATTATGCATGAATTGTGGTGCACGAAATTGTGATCACTACAACTTCGCACAACTAACCAGCAAGTGCACTGGGTCGTCCAAGTAATAAACCTTACGCGAGTAAGGGTCGATCCCACGGAGATTGTTGGTATGAAGCAAGCTATGGTCACCTTGTAAATCTTAGTCAGGCAGACTCAAATGGGTATAGATGATGAATAAAACATAAAGATAAAGATAGAGATACTTATGTAATTCATTGGTAGGAATTTCAGATAAGCGTATGAAGATGCTTGATCCCTTCCGTCTCTCTGCTTTCCTACCGTCTTCATCCAATCCTTCTTACTCCTTTCCATGGCAAGCTTATGCAAGGGTTTCACCGTTGTCAGTGGCTACCTCCCATCCTCTCAGTGGAAATGTTCAACGCACCCTGTCACGGCACGGCTATCCATCTGTCGGTTCTCAATCAGGCCGGAATAGAATCCAGTGATTCTTTTGCGTCTGTCACTAACGCCCCGCCCTCAGGAGTTTGAAGCACGTCACAGTCATTCAATCATTGAATCCTACTCAGAATACCACAGACAAGGTTAGACCTTCCGGATTCTCTTGAATGCCACCATCAGTTCTTGCCTATACCACGAAGACTCTGATCTCACAGAATGGCAGGCTCGTTAGTCAGGCGAGCGCTCGGTTGTCAGGCGATCAACCATGCATCGTGTATCAGGAATCCAAGAGATATTCACTCAATCTAAGGTAGAACGGAGGTGGTTGTCAGTCACACGTTCATAGGTGAGAATGATGATGAGTGTCACGGATCATCACATTCATCAAGTTGAGGAACAAGTGATATCTTGGAACAAGAACAAGCTGAATTGAATAGAAGAACGATAGTAATTGCATTAATACTCGAGGTACAGCAGAGCTCCACACCTTAATCTATGGTGTGTAGAAACTCCACCGTTGAAAATACATAAGAACAAGGTCTAGGCATGGCCGTGAGGCCAGCCTCCCAATGATCTAAGAACTAGATGTCCAAAGATGAAAATACAATAGTAAAAGGTCCTATTTATAGGGAACTAGTAGCCTAAGGTTTACAAAGATGAGTAAATGACATAAAAATCCACTTCCGGGCCCACTTGGTGTGTGCTTGGGCTGAGCAATGAAGCATTTTCGTGTAGAGACTCTTCTTGGAGTTAAACGCCAGCTTTTGTGCCAGTTTGGGCGTTTAACTCCCACTTTGGTGCCAGTTCCGGCGTTTAACGCTGGGAATTCTGAAGGTGACTTTGAACGCCGGTTTGGGCCATCAAATCTTAGGCAAAGTATAGACTATCATATATTGCTGGAAAGCCCAGGATGTCTACTTTTTAACGTAGTTGAGAGCGCGCCAATTGGGCTTCTGTAGCTCCAGAAAATCCACTTCGAGTGCAGGGAGGTCAGAATCCAACAGCATCTGCAGTCCTTTTCAGTCTCTGAATCAGATTTTTGCTCAGGTCCCTCAATTTCAGCCAGAAAATACCTGAAATCACAGAAAAACACACAAACTCATAGTAAAGTCCAGAAAAGTGAATTTTAACTAAAAACTAATAAAAATATACTAAAAACTAACTAGATCATACTAAAATCATACTAAAAACAATGCCAAAAAGCGTACAAATTATCCGCTCATCACAACACCAAACTTAAATTGTTGCTTGTCCTCATGCAACTAAAAATCAAATAGGATAAAAAGAAGAGAATATACAATGAATTCCAAAAACATCTATGAAGATCAGTATTAATTAGATGAGCGGGGCTTTTAGCTTTTTGCCTCTGAATAGTTTTGGCATCTCACTCTATCTTTTGAAATTCAGAATGATTGGCTTCTTTAGGAACTCAGAATCCAGATAGTGTCATTGATTCTCCTAGTTAAGTATGATGATTCTTGAACACAGCTACTTTATGAGTCTTGGCCGTGGCCCAAAGCACTCTGTCTTCCAGTATTACCACCGGATACATACATGCCACAGACACATAATTGGGTGAACCTTTTCAGATTGTGACTCAGCTTTGCTGGAGTCCCCAATTAGAGGTGTCCAGGGTTCTTAAGCACACTCTTTTTGCTTTGGATCACAACTTTATTTTTTTTTCTTTTTCTTTCTTTTTCTCTTTCTCCCCTTTTTTTCGTTTTTTTTGTATTCACTGCTTTTTCTTGCTTCAAGAATCATTTTTATGATTTTTCAGATCCTCAGTAACATGCCTCCTTTTTCATCATTCTTTCAAGAGCCAACATTCATGAACCACAAATTCAAAAGACATATGCACTGTTTAAGCATACATTCAGAAAACAAAAGTATTGCCACCACATCAAAATAATCAAACTGTTATAAAATTCAAAATTCATGCAATTCTTTCTTTTTTTCAATTAAGAACATTTTTTTTATTCAAGAGATGTGATGGATTCATAGGACATTCATAACTTTAAGGCATAGACACTAAGACACTAATGATCACAAGACACAAACATAGATAAACATAAGCATTAATTTTCGAAAAACAGAAAATAAAGAACAAGGAGATTAAAGAACGGGTCCACCTTAGTGATGGCGGCTTGTTCTTCCTCTTGAAGATCCTATGGAATGCTTGAGCTTCTCAATGTCTCTTCCTTGTCTTTGTTGCTCCTCTCTCATGATTCTTTGATCTTCTCTAATTTCATGGAGGATGATGGAGTGTTCTTGATGCTCCACCCTTAGTTGTCCCATGTTGGAACTCAATTCTCCTAGGGAGGTGTTTAGTTGCTCCCAATAGTTTTGTGGAAGAAAGTGCATCCCTTGAGGCATCTCAGGGACCTCATGATGAGTGGGATCTCTTGTGTGCTCCATCCTCTTCTTAGTGATGGGCTTGTCCTCATCAATGGCGATGTCTCCCTCTATGTCAATTCTAACTGAATAACAGAGGTGACAAATGAGATGAGGAAAGGCTAACCTTGCCAAGGTTGAGGACTTGTCCGCCACCTTATAGAGTTCTTGGGCTATGACCTCATGAACTTCTACTTCTTCTCCAGTCATGATGCTATGGATCATGATGGCTCGGTCTAGAGTAACTTCGGACCGGTTGCTAGTGGGAATGATTGAGCGTTGGATAAACTCCAACCATCCCCTAGCCACGGGTTTGAGGTCATGCCTTCTCAATTGAACCGGCTTTCCTCTTGAATCTCTCTTTTATTGGGCGCCCTCTTCACAAATGTCAGTGAGGACTTGGTCCAACCTTTGATCAAAGTTGACCCTTCTTGTGTAAGGATGTTCATCTCCTTGCATCATGGGCAAGTTGAATGCCAACCTCACATTTTCCGGACTAAAATCTAAGTATTTCCCCCGAACCATTGTAAGCCAATTCTTTGGATCCGGGTTCACACTTTGATCATGGCTCTTGGTGATCCATGCATTGGCATAGAACTCTTGAACCATTAAGATTCCGACTTGTTGAATGGGGTTGGTAAGAACTTCCCAACCTCTTCTTCGGATCTCATGTCGGATCTCTGGATATTCACCCTTTTTGAGTGAAAAGGGGACCTCGGGGATCACCTTCTTCAAGGCCACAACTTCATAGAAGTGGTCTTGATGCACCCTTGAGATGAATCTCTCCATCTCCCATGACTCGGAGGTGGAAGCTTTTGCCTTCCCTTTCCTCTTTCTAGAGGTTTCTCCGGCCTTGGATGCCATAAATGGTTATGGAAAAACAAAAAGCAATGCTTTTACCACACCAAACTTAAAAGGTTTGCTCGTCCTCGAGCAAAAGAAGAGAGAAGAGAGTAGAAGAAGAAGAAATGGAGGAGAGGGAGATGGCTTTGTGGTTTGGCCAAAAGGGGAAGAAGTAGTGTTTAGTGTGTGTGAAAATGAAGGAGTGAAGATGGGTTTATATAGGGGTGAGGAGAGGGGTAGGGTTCGGCCATTATGGGTGAGTTTGGGAGGGAAAGTGGTTTGAATTTGAATGGTGAGGTAGGTGGGGTTTTATGAAGGATGGATGTGAGTGGTGAAGAGAAAGATGGGATTGGATAGGTGAAGGGTTTTTGGGGAAGAGGTATTGAGGTGATTTGTGAATGGGTGAAGAAGAAAAGAGAGGGTGGTGGGGTAGGTGGGGGTCCTGTGGGGTCCACAGATCCTGAAGTGTCAAGGAAAAGTCATCCCTGCACCAAATGGCATGCAAAAATGCGTTTTGAGCCAATTCTGGCGTTAAACACCGGGCTGGTGCCCATTTCTGGCGTTTAACGCCAGGTTCTTGCCCTTTCCTGGCGTTTAACGCCAGTCTGGTGCCCTTTTCTGGCATTAAACGCCCAGAATAGTGCCAGACTGGGCGTTAAACGCCCATCTGCTAGCCTTACTGGCGTTTAAACGCCAGTAGGTTCTTCCTCTAGGGTGTGCTATTTTTCTTCCTGTTTTTCATTCTGTTTTTGCTTTTTCAATTGATTTTGTGACTTCTCATGATCATCAACCTACAGAAAACATAAAATAACAAAGGAAAATAGATAAAATATGACATTGGGTTGCCTCCCAACAAGCGCTTCTTTAATGTCAGTAGCTTGACAGATGGCTCTCATGGAGCCTCACATTTTCTCAGAGCAATGTTGGAACCTCCCAACACCAAACTTAGAGTTTGAATGTGGGGGTTCAACACCAAACTTAGAGTTTGGTTGTGGCCTCCCAACACCAAACTTAGAGTTTGACTGTGGGGGCTCTGTTTGACTCTGATTTGAGAGAAGCTCTTCATGCTTCCTCTCCATGGTGACAGAGGGATATCCTTGAGCCTTAAACACAAAGGATTCTCCATTCACTTGAATGATCAATTCTCCTCTATCAACATCAATCACAGCCTTTGCTGTGGCTATGAAGGGTCTGCCAAGGATGATGGATTCATCCATGCACTTCCCAGTCTCTAGGACTATGAAATCAGCAGGGATGTAATGGTCTTTAATCTTCACCAAAACATCCTCTACAAGTCCATGAGCTTGTTTTCTTGAGTTGTCTGCCATCTCTAGTGAGATTCTTGCAGCTTGCACCTCAAAGATCCCTAGCTTCTCCATTACAGAGAGAGGCATGAGGTTTACACTTGACCCTAAGTCACACAGAGCCTTCTTGAAGGTCATGTTGCCTATGGTACAAGGTATGGAGAACTTTCCAGGGTCCTGCCTCTTTTGAGGTAATTTCTGCCTAGACAAGTCATCCAATTCTTTGATGAGCAAAGGGGGTTCATCCTCCCAAGTCTAATTTCCAAATAACTTGTCATTTAGCTTCATGATTGCTCCAAGGTATTTAGCAACTTGCTCTTCAGTGACATACTCATCCTCTTCAGAGGAAGAATACTCATCAGAGCTCATGAAAGGCAGAAGTAAGTCCAATGGAATCTCTATGGTCTCATTTTGAGCCTCAGATTCCCATGGTTCCTCATTGGGGAACTTAGTGGAGGTTAGTAGACGCCCATTGAGGTCTTCCTCAGTGGCGTTCACTTCCTCTCCTTCCTCTCCAAATTCGGCCATGTTGATGGCCTTGCACTCTCCTTTTGGATTTTCTTCTGTATTGCTTGGGAGAGTACTAGGAGGGAGTTCAGTAATTTTCTTGCTCAACTGTCCCACTTGTGCCTCCAAGTTTCTAATGGAGGACCTTGTTTCAATCATGAAACTTTGAGTGGTTTTGATTAGATCAGAGACCATGGTTGCCAAGTCAGAGTGGCTCTGCTTAGAATTCTCTGTCTGTTGCTGAGAAGATGATGGAAAAGGCTTGCCATTGCTAAACCTGTTTCTTCCACCATTATTATTGTTGAAACCTTGTTGAGGTCTCTGTTGATCCTTCCGTGATAGATTTGGATGATTTCTCCATGAAGAATTATAGGTGTTTCCATAGGGTTCTCCCATGTAATTCACCTCTTCCATTGAAGGGTTCTCAGGATCATAAGCTTCTTCTTCAGATGAAGCATCCTTAGTACTGCCAGGTGCATTTTGCATTCCAGACAGACTTTGAGAAATCATATTGACTTGCTGAGTCAATATTTTGTTCTGAGCCAATATGGCATTCAGAGTATCAATCTTAAGAACTCCTTTCTTCTGATTTGTCCCATTGTTCACAGGATTCCTTTCAGAAGTGTACATGAATTGGTTATTTGCAACCATTTCAATTAGTTCTTGAGCTTCTGCAGGCGTCTTCTTCAGATGAAGAGATCCTCCAGCAGAGCTATCCAAAGACATCTTGGACAGTTCAGAGAGACCATCATAGAAAATACCTATGATGCTCCATTCAGAAAGCATGTCAGACGGACATTTTCTGATCAGTTGTTTGCATCTTTCCCAAGCTTCATAGAAGGATTCTCCATCCTTCTGTCTGAAGGTTTGGACTTCCACTCTAAGTTTACTCAATTTTTGAGGTGGAAAGAACTTTGCCAAGAAGGCATTGACTAGCTTTTCCCATGAGTCCAGGCTTTCTTTAGGTTGTGAGTCCAACGATGTCCTAGCTCTGTCTCTTACAGCAAAAGGGAATAGCATAAGTCTGTAGACCTCAGGGTCAACACCATTAGTCTTGACAGTGTCACAGATTTGCAAGAATTCAGCTAAGAACTGATGAGGATCTTCCAATGGAAGTCCATGGAACTTGCAATTCTGTTGCATTAGAGAAACTAATTGAGGCTTAAGCTCAAAGTTGTTTGCTCCAATGGCAGGGATAGAGATGCTTCTCCCATAGAAGTCGGGAGTAGGTGCAGTAAAGTCACCCAGCACCTTCCTTGCATTGTTTGCATTGTTGTTGTTTTCGGCTGCCATGTCTTCTTCTTTGAAGATTTCTGTTAGGTCCTCTGCAGAGAGTTGTGCCTTAGCTTCTCTTAGCTTTCGCTTCAAGGTCTTTTCAGGTTCAGGGTCAGCTTCAACCAGAATGCTTTTGTCCTTGTTCCTGCTCATATGAAAGAGAAGAGAACAAGAAAATGTGGAATACTCTATGTCACAGTATAGAGATTCTTGAGGTGTCAGAGAAGAAGAAAATTAGAAGGAAGAGGTAGAAGAATTCGAACTTAATTAGATAGAGTTCGAATTGTGCATTGAGAAGGAGTGGTACTCCATAAATAGAAGAATGTGAGAAGAGAGGAAGAAATTTTCGAAAATTAAGTGAGAGATTTTGAAAAATTGATTGATAATTTTCGAAAACTAAAAGTGGGAAAGAAATCAAGTGATTTTTGAAAAAGATTTTCTAAAAAAATATGATTGAAAACTATTTTTGAAAAAGATGTGATTAAAAAGATTTGATTGAAAAGTTATGGTTTTTAAAAAGATATGATTGAAAAGATATGATTTGAAAACAATTTTAAAAAGATTTGATTTTAAAAATTAATGACTTGGCTAACAAGAAAAGATATGATTCAAACATTAAACCTTTCTCAACAGAAAAGGCAACATACTTAAAATGTTCAATCAAATCATTAATTGTTAGCAAGTATCTTTGAAAAAGGAAAGAAATTGATTTTGAAAAAGATTTGATTGAAAAGATATGATTTGAAAAAGATTTGATTTTGAAAAACTTTGAAAACTTGAAAAAATTCTGAATTAAAAACAGAATCTTCCCTCTTGTGCCATCCTGGCGTTAAACGCCCAGAATGGTGCACATTCTGGCGTTTAACGCCCAATGCACTACCTTTTTGGGCGTTAAACGCCCAACCAGGCACCCTGGCTGGCGTTTAAACGCCAGTCTGTCCTTCTTCACTGGGCGTTTTGAACGCCCAGCTTTTTCTGTGTAATTCCTCTACTGCATGTTCTAAATCTTCAGTTCCCTGTACTATTGACTTGAAAATAGAACCAAGATCAAATAAACAATGCATGCAAGACACCAAACTTAAATGTAGACACTAGACTCAAACATAAAATATTTTTGGGTTTTTTATGATTTTGTAATTTTTTTGGATTTTTCGAAAATTATATGGAAATAGAAAATAAAGGTTTCAGAATTCTTAATTTGGATTCCAAGAATCATTGCAATGCTAGTCTAAGACTCCGGTCCAGGAATTAGACATGGCTTTACAGCCAGCCAAGCTTTCAAAGAAAGCTTCGGTCCAAAACACTAGACATGGCCAATGGCCAGCCAAGCCTTAGCAGATCATTGCTCCAATAGCAAGATTGATAGGGATCAACAAGCTCTTGTGATGATCAGTTGAAACCTCGGTCCAATGAGATTAGACATGGCTTCTCAGCCAGCCAGATTTCAACAAATCATCATGAAACTCTAGAACTCATTCTTAAGAATTCTGAAAAATACCTAATCTAAGCAACAAGATGAACCGTCAGTTGTCCATACACGAAACAATCCCCGGCAACGGCGCCAAAAACTTGGTGCACAAAATTGTGATCACTACAACTTCGCACAACTAACCAGCAAGTGCACTGGGTCGTCCAAGTAATAAACCTTACGCGAGTAAGGGTCGATCCTACGGAGATTGTTGGTATGAAGCAAGCTATGGTAACCTTGTAAATCTTAGTCAGGCAGACTCAAATGGGTATAGATGATGAATAAAACATAAAGATAAAGATAGAGATACTTATGTAATTCATTGGTAGGAATTTCAGATAAGCGTATGAAGATGCTTGATCCCTTCCGTCTCTCTTCTTTCCTACCGTCTTCATCCAATCCTTCTTACTCCTTTCCATGGCAAGCTTATGCAAGGGTTTCACCGTTGTCAGTGGCTACCTCCCATCCTCTCAGTGGAAATGTTCAACGCACCCTGTCACGGCACGGCTATCCATCTGTCGGTTCTCAATCAGGCCGGAATAGAATCCAGTGATTCTTTTGCGTCTGTCACTAACGCCCCGCCCTCAGGAGTTTGAAGCACGTCACAGTCATTCAATCATTGAATCCTACTCAGAATACCACAGACAAGGTTAGACCTTCCGGATTCTCTTGAATGCCGCCATCAGTTCTTGCCTATACCACGAAGACTCTGATCTCACGGAATGGCTGGCTCGTTTGTCAGGCGAGCGCTCGGTTGTCAGGCGATCAACCATGCATCGTGTATCAGGAATCCAAGAGATATTCACTCAATCTAAGGTAGAACGGAGGTGGTTGTCAGTCACACGTTCATAGGTGAGAATGATGATGAGTGTCATGGATCATCACATTCATCAAGTTGAGGAACAAGTGATATCTTGGAACAAGAACAAGCTGAATTGAATAGAAGAACAATAGTAATTGCATTAATACTCGAGGTACAGCAGAGCTCCACACCTTAATCTATGGTGTGTAGAAACTCCACCATTGAAAATACATAAGAACAAGATCTAGGCATGGCCGTGAGGCCAGCCTCCCAATGATCTAAGAACTAGATGTCCAAAGATGAAAATACAATAGTAAAAGGTCCTATTTATAGGGAACTAGTAGCCTAAGGTTTACAAAGATGAGTAAATGACATAAAAATCCACTTCCGGGCCCACTTGGTGTGTGCTTGGGCTGAGCAATGAAGCATTTTCGTGTAGAGACTCTTCTTGGAGTTAAACGCCAGCTTTTGTGCCAGTTTGGGCATTTAACTCCCACTTTGGTGCCAGTTCCGGCGTTTAACGCTGGGAATTCTGAAGGTGACTTTGAATGCCGGTTTGGGCCATCAAATCTTGAGCAAAGTATGGACTATCATATATTGCTGGAAAGCCCAGGATGTCTACTTTCCAACGCCGTTGAGAGCGCGCCAATTGGGCTTCTGTAGCTCCAGAAAATTTACTTCGAGTGCAGGGAGGTCAGAATCCAACAGCATCTGCAGTCCTTTTCAGTCTCTGAATCAGATTTTTGCTCAGGTCCCTCAATTTCAGCCAGAAAATACCTGAAATCACAGAAAAACACACAAACTCATAGTAAAGTCCAGAAAAGTGAATTTTAACTAAAAACTAATAAAAATATACTAAAAACTAACTAGATCATACTAAAATCATACTAAAAACAATGCCAAAAAGCGTACAAATTATCCGCTCATCAAATTGAATGATGAATTGGATGATGCATAATCTCATGACTTGGAACAGGACTTTAATCCACTTTAATTGCTTGATTTCAGGATAAAGGAAACAAGAAGAAGCCACGTTAGCAGCCATGTTAACCTAATTAACATGACCACTAACGTGGAATAGGGACAAGCTTGTAGCGTTAATGGAAAAGGTGATCGCCAATAACGCCTGTGAAGCCATCGCAAGCCCACATTAACTACATTAACATGGTAGCTAACGTAGAGGAGGAAGAGGAGCTCCAACGTTAGTGGTAAAAGTGATTGCCACTAACATTCCACAAAGGCACAATGAAGTCAAGTTAAGAGTCACGTTAATCTAGTTAACGTGAACTTTAACGTGGGATGAAGAACAAAGCACCAACGTTAGTGACACTCACCTTTGGCACTAACGTTGGGCCAACCCAAGAGTGCCCATGTTAGTGGTCACGTTAAGACCACTAACGTGAGAAATAACGAGGAGTTAAGCATGATAAGCCAACGTTAGTGACACTGACCTTTGTCACTAACGTTGGAGATGGCAATCACTACCATGTTAGTGGCCACGTTAACCTAGTTAACATGAACTCTAACATGGGAAGGAGGGGCGTTTGGAGTTTTAGTGACAAAGGTAAGTGTCACTAACGCTCTCGAAGCATAGGCATGCCCACATTAAGAGTCACGTTAGTTATACTAACGTGAACTCTAACGTAGGGAAAGGGGGCAAAAGACAACATTATTGAAAAAGGAGAGTCCCAATAACGTTTGCGAATGACTAAAAGGCAATGTTAGTAGTCACGTTAGTGCCACTAACGTTGAAGTTAACGTTGATCACTTTGAGGTTGGAACGTTAGTGGAAAAGGTGATTGTCACTAGCGTTCTCGAACCCACATCCTCACTTAATGTTAATGCCACTAACGTCCTAACTAACGCCCATGCCTATTTCACACTTTTCTGCAAAACAAAGCTGAGCCCACTGAAGATTGTAACTGCTTCAACTCAAGATCTAAGGCCCATATCTAAGACTTGAAGAACTCACTAGAAGATCAAGAAGAGTAGTATATATAGGATTAGTTTTGAACTATAGAGAAGCTTGGCACTTTGGAGAACTACCCTCTGTATATTTACTTTTCTGCATTTTCTAGTTAAGCATGTATTCTTTACTACCATTTTTCATTTCCAGAGCTATGAAAAACTAAACCTCTTTCATTGGATTAGAGAGCTCTGTTGTAATTTGATGGATCAATCATATTTTTCATTCTTCTTCCTCTTTCTTTTCTCTTGATTTACTAGAAAGCTTTCGATCTTAATTCAATTGGTTAGTTGTCTTGGAAAAGAAACTCTCCATAATTGGATCTCCTCTGAGCCTTGGTAAAGGGATGAGGAGATCATGCTAGAAATGCTCTCTCATGTTGGACCAAATTGGGGTTTGGGTGGATATAGTGACATGTAATCCTCCCAACACTTAGATTTGGAAATACATGTGGTATAATCAGTGACCATACTTAATCTCTTCCCATGAGCAATTAAATCAAGAAATTGAGAAATTGTTCAAGTTTAGAGAGATTGGATTGCTAAGAAATTGGGATCCAATCACTTAAGATTGCCAAGGAGATCAATGAATGCATTGATTGAGGAAGAGATGAGAATGAACTTGATCCGGAGAATACAACATCTCCTAAGCCCAATGAATTTCCTATCTCTGATCTTACACATTCTCTTTACTTTCTGTCATTTATTTCCATGTTCATTTTCTCAACTCCTCATTTGAGATTCTACACTTTACTTTCCGCACTTTATTTTCCTGCCATTTAATTTTCTGCAACTTTCAACTCAAATTCTGTTAGCTCAACTAGCACACTCTTCCAACTAAAGTTGCTTGACCAATCAATCCCTGTGGGATTCAACCTCACTCTATTGTGAGTTTTTACTTGACGACAATTTGGTATACTTGCCGAAGGGAAATTTGTTGAGAGACAAGTTTCCGTGCATCAATATTCCTCCGGCTCGTGATGCCTACACTCAGATAGTGAAAGATCTGTTATCGAGCAAGCTTTCACTGGATGTTATCTTGAGGAAGATTGGCAAACTTGAGGCCAGATGGGAGTACAGCAGGGGAGAAAACGCGGTCCCTCAGAGCATTACTTGCACTGATCTCAACCCGGAGGCGAGGATCTGGCAGCAGATCATTGCCGATTATATCCTTCTGAGCACGCATGCCACATACATCAGGGTCCGTGTGGCGGTTCTGCTTTGGGCCATTCTAGAGGGGAAGAAGATCTCTGTTCTTCCCCTCATCGGGGATTTGATGTGGAAGGTGACACAACAAAAAAAATACAATATTTCCTTCCCATCGTTGATCACCAAATTGGCCACTCTATCTGGAGTGGAGAGCCATCCAACAGACCGGACGTCTGTCTACAACAGTAAGCAGCCATTTCTGCCATACGGTCACTATGAAGGACCACTACAGAAGAAGAGTGGTGCGCGAAATTGTGAACAATACTTTTCACAACTCTCATAATCCCTGGTCATGAACTCCAAAAACTTGGTAGCTCAATTCCATGGCATTACACAACTTCGCACAACTAATCAGCAAGTGCACTGGGTCGTCCAAGTAATACCTTACGTGAGTAAGGGTTGATCCCACGGAGATTGTTAGTATGAAGCAAGCTATGGTCATCTTGCAAATCCTAGTCAGGCAGACTCAAATGGATATGGTGATGAACGAAAATAACATAAAAGATAAAGATAGAGATACTCATGTAATTCATTGGTAGGAACTTCAGATAAGCGCATGAAGATGCCTTCCCTTCCGTCTCTCTGCTTTCCTACTGTCTTCGTCCAATCCTTCTTATTCCTTTCCATGGCAAGCTTGTGTAGGGTTTCACCGTTGTCAATGGCTACCTCCCATCCTCTTAGTGAAAACGATTGCATATGCCCTGTCACGGCACGCGGAATTCAGCTGTCGGTTCTCGGTCAGGCCGGAATAGAATCCATTGATTCTTTTGCGTCTGTCACTAACGCCCCGCCTGCTAGGAGTTTGAAGCACGTCACAGTCATTCAATCATTGAATCCTACTCAGAATACCACAGACAATGTTTAGACCTTCCGGATTCTCTTGAATGCTGCCATCAGTTCTCGCCTATACCACGAAGACTCTGATCTCACGGAATGGTTGGCTCATTTGTCAGGCGAGCACTCGGTTGTCAGGCGATCAACCATGCATCGTGCAATCAGGAATCCAAGAGACATTCACTAGAGCCTTGGTTGCTTGTAGAACAAAGTGGTTGTCAGTCACCTTGTTCATAAGTGAGAATGATGATGAGTGTCACGGATCATCACATTCATCAAGTTGAAGAACAAGTGATATCTTAGAACAAGAACAAGCGGAATTGAATGGAAGAACAATAGTAATTGCATTAATACTCGAGGTACAGCAGAGCTCCACACCTTAATCTATGGTGTGTAGAAACTCCACCGTTGAAAATACATAAGCATAAGGTCTAGGCATGGCCGTGAGGCCAGCCTCCCAATGATCTAAGAACTAGATGTCCAAAGATGATCAAAGGATCAAAAACAATCCAAAGATGAAAATACAATAGCAAAAGGTCCTACTTATAGAAAAACTAGTAGCCTAGGGTGTACAGAGATGAGTAAATGACATAAAAATCCACTTCCGGGCCCACTTGGTGTGTGCTTGGGCTGAGCAATGAAGCAATTTCGTGTAGAGACTCTTCTTGGAGTTAAACGCCAGCTTTTATGCCAGTTTGGGCGTTTAACTCCCATTTGGGTGCCAGTTCCAGCGTTTAACGCTGGGATTCCTGAGGGTAACTTTGAACGCCGGTTTGGGCCATCAAATCTTGGGCAAAGTATGGACTATCATATATTGCTGGAAAGCCCAGGATGTCTACTTTCCAACGCCGTTGAGAGCGCGCCAATTGGGCTTCTGTAGCTCCAGAAAATCCACTTCGAGTGCAGGGAGGTCAGAATCCAACAGCATCTGCAGTCCTTTTAGTCTCTGAATCAGATTTTTGCTCAGGTCCCTCAATTTCAGCCAGAAATACCTGAAATCACAGAAAAACCACAAACTCATAGTAAAGTCCAGAAAAGTGAATTTTAACTAAAAACTAATAAAATATACTAAAAACTAACTAGATCATACCAAAAACATACTAAAAACAATGCCAAAAAGTGTATAAATTATCCGCTCATCACAACACCAAACTTAAATTGTTGCTTGTCCTCAAGCAACTAAAAATCAAATAAGATAAAAAGAAGAGAATATGCAATGAATTCCAAAAACATCTATGAAGATCAGTATTAATTAGATGAGCGGGGTTTTAGCTTTTTGCCTCTGAACAGTTTTGGCATCTCACTCTATCCTTTGAAATTCAGAATGATTGGCTTCTTTAGGAACTCAGAATCCAGATAGTATTATTGATTCTCCTAGTTAAGTATGATGATTCTTGAACACAGCTACTTTATGAGTCTTGGCCGTGGCCCAAAGCACTCTGTCTTCCAGTATTACCACCGGATACATACATGCCACAGACACATAATTGGGTGAACCTTTTTAGATTGTGACTCAGCTTTGCTAAAGTCCCCAATTAGAGGTGTCCAGGGTTCTTAAGCACACTCTTTTTGCCTTGGATCACAACTTTATTCTTTCTTTTTCTTTCTTTTTTTTTCGGTTTTTTTTTTCGCCTCTTTTTCTCTTTTTTTTTATTCACTGCTTTTTCTTGCTTCAAGAATCATTTTTAATGATTTTTCAGATCCTCAGTAACATGTCTCCTTTTTCATCATTCTTTCAAGAGCCAATATTCATGAACCACAAATTCAAAAGACATATGCACTGTTTAAGCATACATTCAGAAGACAAAAGTAATGCCACCACATCAAAATAATTAAACTGCTATAAAATTCAAAATTCATGCAATTCTTTTTCTTTTTTCAATTAAGAACAAATTTTTTTTTTTACTTAAGAAAGGTGATGGATTCATAGGACATTCATAACTTTAAGGCAAAGACACTAAGACACTAATGATCACAAGATACAAACATGGATAAACATAAGCATAAAATTCGAAAAACAGAAGAATAAAGAACAAGAAAATTAAAGAACGGGTCCACCTTAGTGATGGCGGCTCTTTTTTCCTCTTGAAGATCCTCTTGAGCTCCAATGTCTCTTCCTGGTCTTTGCTCCTCTCTCATGATTCTTTGATCTTCTCTAATTTCATGGAGGATGATGGAGTGTTCTTGATGCTCCACCCTTAGTTGTCCCATGTTGGAACTCAATTCTCCTAGGGAGGTGTTCAATTGCTCCCAATAGTTGTGTGGAGGAAAGTGCATCCCTTGGGGCATCTCAGGGATCTCATGATGAGTGGGGTCTCTTGTGCTCCATCCTTTCTTAGTGAGGGGGCTTATCCTCTCAATAGGGATGTCTCCTCTATGTCAACTCCTACTGAATAACAGAGGTGACAAATGAGATGAGGAAAGGCTAACCTTGCTAAGGTAGAGGACTTGTCCGCCACCTTATAGAGTTCTTGGGCTATAACCTCATGACTTCCACTTCTTCTCCAATCATGATGCTATGAATCATGATGGCCCGGTCTAGAGTAACTTCGGACCGGTTGCTATTGGGAATGATTGAGCGTTGAATGAACTCCAACCATCCTCTAGCCACGGGTTTGAGGTCATGCCTTCTCAATTGAACCGGCTTGCCTCTTGAATCTCTCTTCCATTGTGCGCCCTCTTCACATATGACTGTGAGGACTTGGTCCAACCTTTGATCAAAGTTGACCCTTCTAGTGTAAGGATGTCATCTCCTTGCATCATGGGCAAATTGAATGCCAACCTTACACTTTCCGGACTAAAATCCAAGTAATTCCCCGAACCATAGTAAGATAATTCTTTGGATCGGGTTCACACTTTGATCATGGTTCTTGGATCCATGCATTAGCATAGAACTCTTGAACCATCAAGATTCTGACTTGTTGAATGGGGTTGGTAAGAACTTCCCAACCTCTTCTTCGGATCTCATGTCGGATCTCCGGATATTCACCCTTTTTGAGTGAAAAGGGGACCTCGGGGATCACCTTCTTCAAGGCCACAACTTCATAAAAGTGGTCTTGATGCACCCTTGAGATGAATCTCTCCATCTCCCATGACTCGAAGGTGAAAGCTTTTGCCTTCCCTTTCCTCTTTCTAGAGGTTTCTCCGGTCTTAGATGCCATAAATGGTTATGGAAAAACAAAAAGCAATGCTTTTACCACACCAAACTTAAAATGTTTGCTCGTCCTCGAGCAAAAGAAGAAAGAAGAGAGTAGAAGAAGAAGAAATGAGGAGAAAGGGAATGGCTTTGTATTCGGCCAAAGGGGAGAGAGATGGTGTTTAAGGTGTGTGAAAATGAAGGAGTGAAGGAGGGTTTATATAGGAGAGGGGGAGAGGGTTGTTCGGCCATTTGAGGGTGGGTTTGGATGGGAAAGTGGTTTGAATTTGAATGGTGGGGTAGGTGGGGTTTTATGAAGGATGGATGTGAGTGGTGAAGAGAAAGAAGGGATTTGATAGGTGAGGGGTTTTTGGGGAAGAGGTGTTGAGGTGATTGGTGAAGAAGAGAGAGAGAGTGGTAGGGTAGGTGGGGATCCTGTGGGGTCCACAGATCCTGAGGTGTCAAGGAAAAGTCATCCCTGCACCAAATGGCATGCAAAATCACGTTTTGTGCCATTTCTGGCGTTAAACGCCGGGCTGGTGCCCATTCCTGGCGTTTAACGCTGGGTTCTTGCCCTTTTCTGGCGTTTAACGCCAGTCTGGTGCCCTTTTCTGGCGTTAAACGCCCAGAATGGTGCCAGACTGGGCGTTAAACGCCCAACAGCTAACCTTACTGGCGTTTAAACGCCAGTAAGTGCGTCCTCCAGGGTGTGCTGTTTTTCTTCCTATTTTTCATTCTGTTTTTGCTTTTTTTCATTGATTTTGTGACTTCTCATGATCATCAATCTACAAAAAAAGATAAAATATCAAAAGGAAATAGTTAATTAAAAAACATTGGGTTGCCCCCAACAAGCGCTTCTTTAATGTCATTAGCTTGACAGAGGACTCTCATGGAGCCTCACAGATACTCAGAGCCCTGTTGGAACCTCCCAACACCAAACTTAGAGTTTGAATGTGGGGGTTCAACACCAAACTTAGAGTTTGGTTGTGGCCTCCCAACATCAAACTTAGAGTTTGACTGGGGGCTCTGTGTGGCTCTGTTTTGAGAGAAGCTCTTCATGCTTTTCTCCATGGTGATAGAGGGATATCCTTGAGCCTTAAACACAAAGGATTCTTCATTCACTTGAATGATTAACTCCTCTATCAACATCAATCACAGCCTTTGCTGTGGCTAGGAAGGGTCTGCCAAGGATGATGGATTCATCCATGCACTTCCCAGTCTCTAGGACTATGAAATCAGTAGGGATGTAATGGTCTTCAACTTTTACCAGAACATCCTCTACAAGTCCATGAGCTTGTTTTCTTGAGTTGTCTACCATCTCTAGTGAGATTTTTGCAGCTTGCACCTCAAATATCCCTAGCTTCTCCATTACAGAGAGGGGCATGAGGTTTACACTTGACCCTAAGTCACACAAGGCCTTCTTAAAGGTCATGGTGCCTATGGCACAAGGTATTGAAAACTTCCCAGGATCCTGCCTCTTTTGAGGCAGTTTCTGCCTAGACAACTCATCCAGTTCTTTGGTGAGCAAAGGGGGTTCATCCTCCCAAGTCTCATTTCCAAATAACTTGTCATTTAGCTTCATGATTGCTCCAAGGTATTTAGCAACTTGCTCTTCAGTGACATACTCATCCTCTTCAGAGGAAGAATACTCATCAGAGTTCATGAATGGCAGAAGTAATTCCAATGGAATCTCTATGGTCTCATTTTGAGCCTCAGATTCCCATGGTTCCTCATTGGGGAACTCAATGGAGGCCAGTGGACGTCCAGTGAGGTCTTCCTCAGTGGCGTTCACTGCCTCTTCTTCCTCCCAGAATTCTGCCATGTTGATGGCTTTGCACTCTCCTTTTGGATTTTCTTCTGTGTTGCTTGGGAGAGTACAAGGAGGGAGTTCAGTAACTTTCTTGCTCAGCTATCCCACTTGTGCCTCCAAATTCCTAATGGAGGACCTTGTTTCAGTCATGAAACTTTGAGTGGTTTTGATTAGATCAGAGACCATGGTTGCTAAGTCAGAGGGATTCTGCTTAGAACTCTCTGTCTGTTGCTGAGAAGATGATGGAAAAGGCTTGCCATTGCTAAACCTGTTTCTTCCACCATTATTGTTATTGAAACCTTGTTGAGGTCTTTCTTGATTCTTCCATGAGAAACTTGGGTGATTTCTCCATGAAGAATTGTAG
Source organism: Arachis stenosperma (assembly GCF_014773155.1). NCBI lineage: Eukaryota > Viridiplantae > Streptophyta > Magnoliopsida > Fabales > Fabaceae > Arachis > Arachis stenosperma. The sequence goes on from NC_080377.1 coordinate 92,715,578, forward strand.
GTGTTTTCATAGGGTTCTCCTAGGTAATTCACCTCTTCCATTGAAGGGTTCTCAGGATCATATGCTTCTTCTTCAGATGAAGCATCTTTAGTACTGCTTGGTGCATTTTGCATTCCAGACAGACTTTGAGAGATCAAATTGACTTGTTGGGTCAATATCTTGTTCTGAGCCAATATGGCATTCAGAGTGTCAATCTCAAGAACTCCTTTCTTCTGACTTGTCTCATTGTTCACAGGATTCCTTTCAGAAGTGTACATGAATTGGTTATTTATAACCATTTCAATCAGCTCTTGAGCTTCTGTAGGCGTCTTCTTCAAATGAAGAGATCCTCCAGCAGAGCTATCCAGAGACATCTTGGATAGTTCAGAGAGACCATCATAGAAAATACCTATGATGCTCCATTCAGAAAGCATGTCAGAAGGACATTTTCTGATCAATTGTTTGTATCTTTCCCAAGCTTCATAGAGGGATTCTCCATCCTTCTGTCTGAAGGTTTGGACTTCCACTCTAAGCTTACTCAATTTTTGAGGTGGAAAGAACTTTGCCAAGAAGGCATTGACTAGCTTTTCCCAAGAGTCCAGGCTTTCTTTAGGTTGAGAATCCAACCATGTTCTAGCTCTGTCTCTTACAGCAAAAGGGAATAGCATAAGTCTATAGACCTCAGGGTCTACCCCATTAGTCTTGACAGTGTCACAGATTTGCAAGAACTCAGCTAAAAACTGATGAGGATCTTCCAATGGAAGTCCATGGAACTTGCAATTCTGTTGCATTAGAGAAACTAATTGAGGCTTAAGCTCAAAGTTGTTTGCTCCAATGGCAGGGATAGAGATGCTTCTCCCATAGAAGTCGGGAGTAGGTGCAGTAAAGTCACCCAGCACCTTCCTTGCATTGTTTGCATTGTTGTTATTTTCGGCTGCCATGTGTTCTTCTTCTTTGAAGAATTCGGTCAGGTCCTCTAAAGAGAGTTGTGCTTTGGCTTCTCTTAGCTTTCTCTTCAAGGTCCTTTCAGGTTCAGGATCAGGCTCAACAAGAATGCTTTTGTCTTTGCTCCTGCTCATAAGAAAGAGAAGGGAACAAGAAAATGTGGAATCCTCTATGTCACAGTATAGAGATTCCTTGAAGTGTCAGAGGAAAAGAAGAGTAGAAAACAGAAGTAGAAAATTCGAACTTATCAAAGGAGATGGAGTTCGAATTTTGCATTAAGGAATAGTGTTAGTCCATAAATAAAAGGATGTGAGGAGAAGGGAAGTAATTTTCGAAAATTAAGTGAAAGATTTTGAAAATATTTTTGAAAAACATTACTTAATTTTCGAAAAGGAGAGTGGGAAAGAAATAAGATGATTTTTGAAAAAGATTTTGAAATTAGAAATCAAAAAGATTTGATTGAAAACTATTTTGAAAAAGATGAGGTTAAGAAGATATGATTGATTTTAAAAATATGTGATTGAAAAGATATGATTTGAAAACGATTTTAAAAAGATTTGATTTTAAAAATTAGCAACTTGGCTATCAAGAAAAGATATGATTCAAACATTAAACCTTTCTCAACAGAAAAGGCAACATACTTGAAATGTTGAATCAAATCATTAATTGATAGTAAGTATCTTTGAAAAAGGAAAGGAATTGATTTTGAAAACATTTGATTGAAAAGATATGATTTGAAAAAGATTTGATTTTGAAAAACTTTGAAAACTTGAAAAAAAATTTGATTTGAAAACAAAATTCTCCCCCTTGTGCCATCCTGGCGTTAAACGCCCAGAATGGTGCACATTCTGGCGTTTAACGCCCAAAACTATACCTTTTTGGGCGTTAAACGCCCAACCAGGTACCCTGGCTGGCGTTTAAACGCCAGTCTGTCCTTCTTCACTGGGCGTTTTGAACGCCCAGCTTTTTCTGTGCAATTCCTCTGCTGTATGTTCTGAATCTTCAATTCTCTGTGTTATTGACTTGAAAAGACACAAATTAAAAATATTTTTGGATTTTTAATAATAAAGGATAATCAAAATGCAACTAAAATCAAATAACAATGCATGTAAGACACCAAACTTAGCAGTTTGTATACCACTGACACTAACAATATGAGAATGCATATGAGACACACAAAATACTTCAAGTCAATAGAATTCAAAGATTAGAGCAAGTAAATCATCAAGAACATCTTGAAGATCACTAAGACACATGAATGCATGCAATTGACACCAAACTTAAGATGAGACACTAGACTCAAACAAGAGACATAAAAAATTTGGTTTTTATAAAAATTTTTTTTATTTTTTTGTGTTTTTCGAAAATTAAGTGGATGAGAATTCCAGGAATCAGTGCAATGCTAGTCTAAGACTCCGGTCCAGGAATTAGACATGGCTTCACAGCCAGCCAAGCTTTCAAAGAAAGCTTCGATCCAAAACACTAGACATGGCCAAAGGCCAGCCAAGCCTTAGCAGATCACTGCTCCAAAAGCAAGATTGATAAAGATCAACAAGGTCTTGTGATGACAAGTTGAAACCTCGGTCCAATGGGATTAGACATGGCTTCTCAGCCAGCCAGACTTCAACAAATCATCATGAAACTCTAAAATTCATCTTCAAGAATTTCGAAAAAAATACCTAATCTAAGCAACAAGATGAACCGTCAGTTGTCCAAACTGAACAATCCCCGGCAACGGCGCCAAAAACTTGGTGCGCGAAATTGTGAACAATACTTTTCACAACTCTCATAATCCCCGGTCATGAACTCCAAAAACTTGGTAGCTCAATTCCATGGCATTACACAACTTCGCACAACTAACCAGCAAGTGCACTGGGTCGTCCAAGTAATACCTTACGTGAGTAAGGGTCGATCCCACGGAGATTGTTAGTATGAAGCAAGCTATGGTCATCTTGCAAATCTTAGTCAGGCAGACTCAAATGGATATGGTGATGAACGAAAATAACATAAAAGATAAAGATAGAGATACTCATGTAATTCATTGGTAGGAACTTCAGATAAGCGCATGAAGATGCCTTCCCTTCCGTCTCTCTGCTTTCCTACTGTCTTCGTCCAATCCTTCTTATTCCTTTCCATGGCAAGCTTGTGTAGGGTTTCACCGTTGTCAATGGCTACCTCCCATCCTCTTAGTGAAAACGATTGCATATGCCCTGTCACGGCACGCGGAATTCAGCTGTCGGTTCTCGGTCAGGCCGGAATAGAATCCATTGATTCTTTTGCGTCTGTCACTAACGCCCCGCCTGCTAGGAGTTTGAAGCACGTCACAGTCATTCAATCATTGAATCCTACTCAGAATACCACAGACAATGTTTAGACCTTCCGGATTCTCTTGAATGCTGCCATCAGTTCTCGCCTATACCACGAAGACTCTGATCTCACGGAATGGTTGGCTCATTTGTCAGGCGAGCACTCGGTTGTCAGGCGATCAACCATGCATCGTGCAATCAGGAATCCAAGAGACATTCACTAGAGCCTTGGTTGCTTGTAGAACAAAAGTGGTTGTCAGTCACCTTGTTCATAAGTGAGAATGATGATGAGTGTCACGGATCATCACATTCATCAAGTTAAAGAACAAGTGATATCTTAGAACAAGAACAAGCGGAATTGAATGGAAGAACAATAGTAATTGCAATAATACTCGAGGTACAGCAGAGCTCCACACCTTAATCTATGGTGTGTAGAAACTCCACCGTTGAAAATACATAAGCATAAGGTCTAGGCATGGCCGTGAGGCTAGCCTCCCAATGATCTAAGAACTAGATGTCCAAAGATGATCAAAGGATCAAAAACAATCCAAAGATGAAAATACAATAGCAAAAGGTCCTACTTATAGAAAAACTAGTAGCCTAGGGTGTACAGAGATGAGTAAATGACATAAAAATCCACTTTCGGGCCCACCTGGTGTGTGCTTGGGCTGAGCAATGAAGCAATTTCGTGTAGAGACTCTTCTTGGAGTTAAACGCCAGCTTTTATGCCAGTTTGGGCGTTTAACTCCCATTTGGGTGCCAGTTCCAGCGTTTAACGCTGGGATTCCTGAGGATGACTTTGAACGCCGGTTTGGGCCATCAAATATTGGGCAAAGTATGGACTATCATATATTGCTGGATAGCCCAGGATGTCTACTTTCCAACGCCGTTGAGAGCGCGCCAATTGGGCTTCTGTAGCTCCAGAAAATCCACTTCAAGTGCAGGGAGGTCAGAATCCAACAGCATCTGCAGTCCTTTTTAGTCTCTGAATCAGATTTTTGCTCAGGTCCCTCAATTTCAGCCAGAAAATACCTGAAATCACAGAAAAACACACAAACTCATAGTAAAGTCCAGAAAAGTGAATTTTAACTAAAAACTAATAAAAATATACTAAAAACTAACTAGATCATACCAAAAACATACTAAAAACAATGCCAAAAAGTGTATAAATTATCCGCTCATCAAAGAGGAAGACCACTGAGCCATCATCATCATCGGCAGAGCCATCAGTACCTCCAGCACCTCTTGTGTCGACATCCCAACTCCAGACACCCTATAAGCTGGGTCGGGAGATTTTGGAGTCTCTGCACCACATTGAGCGCTGCAACGCTCGCTGCTTCCAGTGGATAGTGGCGAAGTTTGACGATCACGATCCTAGATCATCTCCTCCAGACACACCTGAGCCTAAGCCTGAGCCTGATCATGAGACAGAGGAGCCAGCACTGGAGGAGCCAGCAGCTGAAGCTGGCCAGGCAGATGAGCCCATTGAGCAGACAGCGGCAGAGAACACAGTGGAGGAGCCAACAGATCACATCGTTGAGGAGCCGACAGCCGTAGCCGAGCCGAGTACTGAGAGAGCATCAGAGTCAGCTGGGCAGTCATCTGAGGAGCATAGACCTGAGCCCACTAGCCAGCTGTCCACTGACATCATCGTCTACCACCGTCACCACCACCCACCACCGCCAGGCGGTGGAGCCTCATAACATTGATCACCCCGGTCCATTTTTGGCACGGAGGACCATGCTTCATCTAAGTGTGGGGGGAGATCTTCTATTTTTGGGTGTAGATATTCTCTTCCGTACACTTGTCATTTAGTTACTTTCAGTCTTTATTATGCTTTTGTGGATACTTTTTGTACTTGGACTTATGCACTTTTTATTTTGGTATATATATATTAGTTGCTTTTGGTTATATTTAGTATTGCGCTTTCAATTTGGTATATATATATATATATACATATTGCATTTTGCATTGCATAGTACATAGTATAGATATGGATTGTGATTGGATGTTGTGAATAGCTTATGCCTAGCTCATTTTGATCCTAATTGTTCATGCTACTTTTTGCTTGTTGAAAATTAGGAAAAAAAACTAGGAATTTTTGAAAAAATTTGCATCCATCACAACATACATACATACATATATAGGAAATAATTTTGGTAAAAAAACAACAATACTTTCCAACAATTTTGGGCTTTCTATTGAATTGACTGGAAAACTATTTTTTTCAAACTTGCTTGAATTGATTTCTTTTGAACATAGAAGAGTAAAGAACAAATACCTTGTGAGTTTTTGAGCTATATTGAGTGGTTACATATTTTTAACCACAAACTTTATTCATGGTATGTTATATCTCATCTATGATTGTAATCTTGGTTTTGCTTGATTCTTTATTTCCAATGATTGATATTTTGAATTGCATTGAGCATGATTGAGGCCATCTTTGTTTAAAAGCTTACTTTTCCCATATAGCCTACCTTTTACATTTGCCATTGTTAAACCCCTTTGAGCTTTATTTACCCCATTATTCTTAATTTTAGAACATCACAACCATAAGCAAAAAACCATGAAATACTTTGGGTTGTATCCTTGATTAGCTTAGGTTGAAAGAGTGTGTTACATTTACGTGTGGTGGAATCCTTTGGGAAACTTTGGTAGTAAAAGAAAATATTTAATTTGGACATTCTTCAAAAATTTTGGGAAATGGAAACATTCATGTATGAACTAATTAGACCATATGCAATTCTAATTTGAAAAAAAAAACTCTTCATCATAAGAGGGGGCGCAAAGGCACCCTAAAGAATGAACAAATGAATAAAGGATTGCATATGTGATGTTTTTATGGGAAAAGCATACATGAGTGTTAGTAAATTGAAAATGGTGGGAGTTAGGTTGTATTTTACGTTTGATTTGGTTGATACAGGCTAAGTGAGAACTTAAACTAATCAAGGATACAATTTCATTTAGTCCACTTGGCCATATCTATCCCACCTTACCCTAACCCCATTACAAGCATATAAAGTCCTCATGATAATTGCATTCATACATCATTTGTTTGTTGATTGTTAGATGAAAAGAAAATCCTTGAAAGCATGATTGGAAGGAGATTCGAGTAAATTGACCCTAAACATCGAGTGATTTGAGTGTATACACACCTAATAAGGGTTCAATTACTCAATTCTAGGCTTCCACTTCTCTTTATCATGCATTCTTGCAAGTTGCTTAATTTTAATAAGTGAATTAATTCTCTATATCATGTTTGCATTGAATTAATTCTTTTCTTAGCCCTATCTTGTCTATACTTGCTTGGAATTGGATTGCTTGCTTGTTTCACCAAATTAATAGGACATTATAGATAGATGGATATATCGCATATAGATAGTTGCATTTAATAAGTTGGTTACCCTTTTGATCATTCTCCTTGTTGGTTTAGCATGAGGACATGCTATTGTTTAAGTGTGGGAGAATTGATGAGTCTATATTTTTCAATATATTTTGGCTTGATTTGAATAAATTCTAGCATATGAACTAACACTTAAGCACCAAAATAGCATACTTTTGTGTTTGATCCCTAATTTGATCTTAAATGTGAAAACATGTGTTTTAATGTTAGAATAGTGACTTTTAATTCCACTTTTATGTCATTTGATGCCGTGATATGATTTGTGAGTGATTTTAGGCCTTGAAGGCAAGAATGGATGGCCAAAAGTAGAAGAAAACATGTACAAGGGAGAGATACATGAAGAAAATAAGGAAAAGCACACACAGCGAAGTGTGCGTGCGCACAGCCCTGCGTGCATGCGCACAAGTGAGAATTTTCATGTGTGCGTGCGCACAAGCACCTGTGCATACGCACAGGTCCCTGAACATGATTGCATTAATGAATCACGTGCTGCACGAATTTGGAGGCACTTGGCTCATTTTTAGAATGCTGAAATGCTGTTTTGGAATGCTATATAAAGGAGACTTCAACACTTAACAAAGGGGGACACATTGGAGGATTTTCTTTTACATAATTTTACATAGTATTAAGAGTAGGAGTAGTGTAGAGTAGAGAGCTCTCCTAGGGTTTATGTAGTTTTCTTGTAGCATTTTATAGCAAGCTTTGATCTTTCATTTTGCTTCTTTAATTGTAAGTACTCTCGATTTCCTCTTTAATTAAGCACTTTTTACCTTCATTTCCACTTGGTTCAAGTTACTTTGTTCATATTGCAATTTTGTGTTTCTTGAAGTTTTGATCATTGAATTTTATGTTTTCATGCCCCCTTTATGTTTGATTGCTTGTTTACAATTGATTTTGTTGATAGTTGGTTATAGTTTCTTAATTTCCTTTGCAATTTTTCATGCTTTACTTTTATGCACACAAGGTGTTTGTGAAAATGCCAACTTTATATTTTGAGTAGATTTTCACACCTTGACTTGTGGTTTGAATCCCTAGGATACTAGAGTCATAGTGTCCGACATTTAGTGGTAGTTCTTGGGTAGTTAGTTGACTCTTGTTTCCATTGACGCTAGCCTTTTATCAACTAGTTTGGTAAGTTGGTTAGGACTCATGGATTAAGGTCAATTATGCTTGCTTGACTTACACCTCGATGGTTGGGGTTGACTAGGCGAGATTGACTCATCATAATTACCATAGTTGTGGTTATGGCGATGATAGGATCCCTTGGATCCTCACTCCAAAGTCAAGGCTTTTTTATGCATTTTCACTAGTTTTAATTTCGTTTCTTTTCTACTTGCATTAATTACCAATTTTGAGCATTCCTTAGTCCCCTTAATCCTTTATTCGTTGATTTTGCTAATACCACCCCTCTTTGCCCTCACAACCGAAAGCGTATAGTACTTCGATTGCATTTATAAGAAGAACGAGCCAAGGTTTAACTACTCTCGGTTTATATTTTTTTTTGAATTATGATAACATTTGATCGATGATCAATTGTTGGGTTTGGACTATACTTGCAATAACAATCCTATTTTTAGTGTGACAATCCAAATCCGTGAAATTGCTCATTGTCACCCGTGTCGGTGAACTAAGTGCCATTGTCTGTGGTGATTGAGCATGGGACTCCAAACCTTGTGAAAATGTTTCTGTATAGAAACTTTCGACTTCTTTGGGCGGTGGCAGCGGCTAATGGCTCTGCTTCAATCCATTTTGTGAAGTAGTCTATTCCTACAATGAGAAATTTGACTTGTCCTGATCCTTGGGAGAATGGTCTGAGGAGGTCAAGCCCCCACTTTGCAAATGGCCAGCATGAAATGACACAAATGAGTTCTTCGGGTGGGGCTATATGGAAGTTGGTGTGTTTCTGGCATTGGGGGAATGTCTTGATGAACTCCGTTGTTTCCTTTTGTATGGTCGGCCAGTAGAAACCAGCTCGGAGTATCTTTTTGGAAAGAGCTCACGCCCCAAGGTGGTTACCGCACATGCCACCGTGAACTTCTTCCAGGACCTCCTTTGTGTCCGAGGTCGGGACACACTTGTGGAGGGGTGTTGAAATCTCTCTTCTGTATAGGGTGTCGTCTACCATGGTGTAATATTGTGCCTCCTTTATGAGCCTTGCTTCCTTCTTGTCTGTGGGAAGTGTTTCAGATTTGAGGTAGTTGATTATGGGGGTTATCCACCCTTGGTCTTGGTCCGTTATGTTTAGGACCTTCCGCTCCTCCAAAGTTGATGGATTTTGTAGTGTTTCTTGGATGAGGCTTCTATTGTTGCCCCCTTGTTTGGTTCTGGGTGGTTTTGAAAGTGCATCAGCTCGGGCATTTTGTTCTCGAGGTATATGTCGGACCTCGTATCCCATGAATTTTCCGAGCTGCTCCCTGGTCTTGTATAGGTATTTCTTCATGGTAGGATCCTTGGCCTAGTAGCTCCCTTCTATTTGCGAGGTGACAACCTGTGAGTCACTGAAAATGGTAAGCTTTTGAGCTCCAACTTCCCTAGCCATCTTGAAACCCGCCAGTAGGGCTTCGTACTTGGCTTGGTTATTTAAGGCAGGAAATTTCAAACTTTAAGGAGAGCTCGAGTTGGGTTCCCTGATTACTTTCTAGGATTACCCCGGCTCCGCTCCCGACTTTGTTTGATGAGCCGTCAACGTAGAGGTTTCAGTTAGCGGCGGTGCCTGGGGTATTGGTGTATTCTACGATGAAGTCGGCCAGGTATTGAGACTTGATGGCTGTCCCAACTTCGTACTTAAGATCAAATTCGAACAACTCAACTGTTCATTGTAGGATTCTTCCATCTAAGTCGGTTTTCTGTAGAATACTTTTTATGGGTTGTTGGTCTGTATTCTGATGGTGTGGCTTGAAAGTATGGTCGGAGTCATCAAGAAGTGAGTATAAGGGCGTAGGCGAACTTCTCTATATTTTGGTAGTTTAGTTCAGCCCCTTATAAAGCCTTACTGATAAAGTAGATGCGTTGTTGTCTGTTCTCATCTTCCCTGACTAGGGCTGAGGCTACCACCCGAATTCCCACGGTGAGGTATAGGATCATTTCCTCTCCTTTCCGGGGTCAAACTAGGATGGGTGGTTGTCCCAGGAATGTCTTGAAGTCTTGGAAGGCTTGTTTACATTCTGGGGTCCATTCAAACCTCTTTCCTTTCCTTAGTGTTGCATAGAAGGGGAGAGATCTCAAGGCCGATCCGGCTAGGAATCTAGATAGAGTTGCTAATTTTCCGTTGAGTTGGTGTACCTCTTTGACGTAGGTCGGGCTTTTCATGCTGAGTATGGCCTTGCATTTATCCAGGTTTACTTCAATCCCGCCTGGGTGAGCATGAAGCCCAAGAATTTGCCAGCTTCTACCGCAAAAGTGCACTTTGCAGGATTAAGTCTCATCCCATGTTTTCTTATAGTGTCGAACACTTCAGCGAGGTTAGATAATAACGCTTCCTCTCTTTGTGTCTTTACCAACATGTCGTTTACGTAGACCTCCATCAGCTTTCCGATGTGATTGGCAAAAAATTTGTTCATCAACCTCTGGTATGTAGCCCCTGCATTCTTGAGTTCGAAGGGCATGACTACGTAGCAGTAGTTTGCTCTTGGGGTTAGGAACAAGGTTTTTTCTTGATCGGGTTAATACATCAGGATTTGGTTGTACCCCGAGTAAGCGTCCATGAAGGAAAGGTACTTGTATCCCGATGAGGCGTCGACTAGTGTGTCTATATTTGGGAGTGGGTAGGGATCTTTTGGGTAGGCTTTATTGAGGTTGGTGTAATCAGTGCATATTCGCCACTTTCCATTTGACTTTTTGACCAGTACGACATTGGCTAGCCATAATGGGTACTTTACCTCCCACATGAACCCTGCCTCTAACAAGGCATGTACCTGTTCCTTTACGGCTTGCGATATCTCTAGGCAGAGCTTCCTATGTTTCTGTTGTACTAGCTGAGATCCAGGGTATACTGCCAGTTTATGGCACATTAGTCCAGGATCAATGCCGGGCATGTCCGCGGCCTTCCATGCGAAGAGGTCAGAATTATCCTTTAGGAACTGTATCAGTAGCTCCTTTAGTTCTCCTTTTAAGTTTGCGCCTATGTTTGTTGTTTTATCTTCAGTGCCTCCGACTTGGACTTCCTCTGTTTCGCCTCCTGGTTGCGAATGGAGTTCTTCTAGAGCCTGGGCTCCGCTGAGTTCAATGGTGTTGGACTCTTTTCCTCTGGGGTCGCCCTTTAAATTCAGGCTTTCATTGTAACAGAGCCTGAAGAATGAAACTCTCGTGCGATCTAGAATTTTCACAAATAAATTCCCGTCGTAAGTATAGCTTCTAGACCGACAATAATTCCTTTCTTACAAAAGTTTTGTTTGTCACTTAAGCAAATCCAATAAAAATAAATAACCGAAGTATTCAAACCTCAGGTCATCTTCTCAAGGAATTACAGGGAAGTGTGATTTATTATTGGTTATGCAAAACAGTATTTTGGGTTTTGAAAGGGTTTTGAACAGGAGACATAGATTGCAGGAATTAATAAATTAATAACTAATAAAACTCTTAGCAAGGTATGAAAATTAGAAGTCCTATCCTAGTTATCCTTATCAATGGTGACGAGAATTATATTTTTGCCACCACCAAGTCAACCTCTAACCATGAAGGTCAGTTAAGTGGACAGATCAATTTAGCACCTAAAGTCCTAGTCAACTCCTGAGGAAAGACTAGAGTTATAGGAATCTAAATTAATCAGCAAAGATAACAATTATCAATCACGATAAGTTTGACAACTCAAGAGTTACCAATTAATCAAATCAAGCCAAAAAGGGGAAAATAAATCATAAACAGAGTAAAACAATCATGAGTCTGAAATACCTCAAATTATATTAAGAAAATCATAACATGAAAAAGTTCATAAATCAAATTGGAAAAACAAATAAAAAGAACACACAAATTATATTAAGAATATCATAAACAGAGTAAAACAATCATGAGTCTGAAATACCTCAAATTATATTAAGAAAATCATAACATTAATGGTCCATAAGTGAAATTTGGGGAAATAAACAAAAAGAACATTGAACCTGTAATTTGAAAAAGATGAAAATATTCCTAAGTCCTTTAAGAGGAGTTCTAATCCTAATCCTAAGGAGAGGAGAGAACCTCTCTCTAAAAACTACATCTAAATTATGAAAAGTGAAATATGAGTCGTCTCTCCTTCATTTCTACGCAGCCTTTAATATGTGTTTTTTGGGCTTGAAACTGGGCCAAAAATAGCCCAGAAATCGCTGGGACCGAATTCAAACACGCAGGTCACTGGAATTTCTGCAGAATGAGATGTCTGCGTGATTCACGCGTGCGCGTCGTTTTACTGTACGGACACTATAGCGAATTATATATCAAATCCTTCGGACGTTAGCTTTCCAACGCAACTGAAACCGCATCATTTGGACTTCTGTAGCTCAAGTTATGGTCATTTTAGTGCGAGAGGGTCAGGTTGGACAGCTTAGCAATTTCTTCAACTTCTTGTATTCCTTCCACTTCTACATGCCTCCTGTTCCGAGGGTTACCTGAAACTGTAGGTCGATTTCGGACGAGATCTTCTGTACTGGTCGGAGCTGTTGTGTCCGACTTATTGGACTGGTTGCACTGCTGATCCTTCGTCACCGGAGGGTGGGGGGTACCTGCAAGAGACTCCGATGCTTAAGTTAGCATGGGTATTAAACAGGTTTTATGTAGAATCAGAGTATGAGTTATACCTGGGTGCTCCAGTGTATTTATAATGGTGAGATGTGGCCTCCTGTGGATAAGATAAGTTAGTTATCTTATCTTATCTTTAAGTGAGGTCATCTTATCTTCAAGGGAACCGCCTTTATCTTTCTGGGCTTTAGCCGCCTTTAGATTGGGCTATGTTCCTTCGTTTTGGGCCTGCTTTGGGCTCCTTTGGCGAGTTGGCCGAGCTCTTTGAGAAGAGGTCGGGCATTTGGCCGAGCTCTTTGAGAAGAGGTCGGATATTGGCCGAGCTCTTTAAGAAGAGGTCGGATAGCCTGACCTGAAGAGGTCGGTTGACTTGTTGCTAAACATCCCAGGTCGGACATCTTGACCCAGGGTATGAACAGTGCCCCTGCTTGAGTTCGATCTTTTCGTGAGATCGTGTTTTTCAGAGCTTCGATCTCTTTGGAAGTCGTGCTCAAGCATCTGTCTGGCTTTGATTCTTCATTGCTTTGAAATCTTTTGCAGATTTTCTAGAGGTTTGGTACTTCACAGTCCGTCCTCTTTTGAGTAGTAGTGTGGGTTTTCTACCCTTGCCTTCTGGATCACTCCTTGCTTTTGTGTTGACAACCCTCTGCTTTGGTGAAGTTATCCTTGCGGCTTGATATCCGGACTCTTAGTGACTTGTCTGATGACTTTTTAGTGTTCTTTGTATAGAACCTTTTTAGTCTCGGATGACGTACGTAGCCCTGTTTGAGATTGTGCCTTCTTTGAGTGGAGTTGTATCCCTTTTAGCTAAGCACTTTTGAGCTTTAAGGTTTTTTCTTAACCTTTTGGCTTGTTCTTTTTTTTGAGATTTGTACTTGCACCTCTTCTTAGCTGACGTCGACCTGTACGACTTTGCCCCTGCTTGAGTTCGATCTTTCCGTGAGATCGTGCTCTCTTTGGGGGAAGTCGTACTCAAGCATCCTGACTTTGGTCGATCTTGAGTAGTTTTATCTTGTGCGAGTTTGGCATTGCCTTTGGCCGTTGCGAGATGTCTTTGTCCCCTTTGTGGATCTTTGTAGAGTGTCGGTATTTTGTTGTCCGACCTCTTTTGATCACTGCCGGTTTTGGGCCGACTTCTTCATGTCGGTCGCTTCTAAGTTATTTCTAGTAATCCTCTTTATTGGACCTCTGTCAGGTCTCTTTCAGGGATTACTTTTTATAACTTTTTGTTTATGGGACGACTTCTTTACGTCAGTCCCTTCTCCAAGTTATTTTTTGTAATCCTCTTTCTTGGACCTTTGTCAGATCTCTTTCAGGGATTACTTTTATAACTTGTCCGTTGTAGGAGACCGACTTCTTTATGTCGATCTCTTCTAAGTTATTTCGTAACCCTCTTTCTTGGACCTTTGTCAGGTCTCTTTCAGGGATTACTTCTATAACTTTATTATTGTAGGAGACCGACTTCGTCATGTCGATCTCTTCTAAGTTATTTCATAATCCTCTTTTATAGGGTTGTCCAGACCTCTTTCCAGGGATTTGCTGATAACTTGGGTTGACTTGGTCCGACTTCTCAACGTCGGCCAGTCTTTTAAGTTTACTATTTTAGCAATCCGTAAGACCTCGTCAGGTTCTTTTTTTGGATCACTTTCGATAACTTCTTACATTATTCTGTGTTCATCTTTGCCGATTTGTAGAAAGTGGTCGGCATCTCTAGCTCGTCCTTTGGGTGAATTGCGTTTTCACCTTTATCGGACGACTCATCTTTATCGTAGTCGTGCAGTGAAATTGTTTTTCACTTTCTCGAAATCGAATGATGAATTCGGTTTTCATCGTGGTCGGGCGGTGAAGTTGGTTTTCACCTTGCCGACTTGTCGCTTTGTAATCGGACGATGAGTTTGGTTTTCATCTTGCCGACTTTGTCGTGATCGGGCGATGATTTTGGTGTTTCACCTTGCCGACCTGCCGTAGTCGAGCGTCTTTGGTAGGAAACTTTTTAGGGAATCTGCAATCTTTTAAACAATAATATAAAGATAAGAGTGTGTACATGTTAGTACTTACCTTTCTAGGTCGGGCAATCTTTTTGGATCTCGGCCTGGCGCCCTTTTTAGATTGCAGGCATGCCATGACCTTGGTAGCTCTTGCCTTTCAAGTTCGGGCAGTCTGTAGCAACCTTTCCCCAGTTCTTCTAAACAACTTGGTCCTTTCCAGTTGGGTGCTAGCTTTCCTTCTCCAGGTCGAGTTGTTCCGATATCATTTCGGATTAGGATAAGGTTGTTGTTGGCAAAGCTTCACTGTACTACCTTCTGATTGTATCTTGAGGCCATTCGACGTTTTAACGCCTCTTCCTTGATCGGAGCTCTCTCTCGGACTCTTGGAAGTAGGTTGAGTTCTTTCCTTTGGATTTGGGAGTTGACCTCTTCATTGTAGAAGATCATTCTTGGGGGATCCTTTTTCGATCTCTACTGGGATCATTGCCTCCATTTCGTAAATCAATCGGAAGGGTGATTCCCCTGTGGTGAAGTGTGGAGTTGTCCGATATGCCCATAGGACTTGTGGGAGCTCTTCAGCCCGAGCTCCCTTTGTGTCCTTTAGTCTCCGTTTTAACCTAGCTAGTATGACTTTGTTGGCAGCTTCTGCTTGTCCATTGGCTTGTGGGTGTTCTACGGATGTGAATTGGTGCTTTATTTTCAAGTTAGCCACTCTTTTCTTGAAACCTGTGTCCGTGAATTGAGTGTCATTGTTTGTGGTGATGGAGTAAGAAACCCCAAACCTTGTAATAATGTTCTTGTACAAGAATTTCTGACTTCTTTGAGCAGTGGCATTAGCTAGGGGCTCTGCCTCAATCCATTTTGTGAAGTAATCCACCCCTACAATGAGGAACTTGACTTGTCCCGATCCTTGGAAAAATAGTCCGAGGAGGTCGAGTCCCCTCTTTACGAACGGCCAAGGTGATGTTACACTGATGAGCTCCTCTGGTGGGGCAATGTGGAAGTTGGCATGCTTTTTGATGTAAAGCTTTGACTTTGTATTTGGGTTTTTGCTCTGTTGTTGCCTCCAAAGGGTGCCCTTGGACTTTTGTGTGAGTCCTGGGGTTTCCCTTTTACTGCCACGTCTGTCACTTTATGTTTTACTGTTATTGTCCGAGTTGTTTGGTAGTAATTCCATAGTCGACCTATGTCTTTGAGATGTCTACTAATATCCCGGACAGCGTGTCTGATTAGCTGGATTTCATAGTTTAAATGCGTGTTACTGTGGCTGACCCTGAGTACATCCCTTATACCGCCTTCGAGACCGATTTGTTGTGGTCTTGTAATGTAGCTCGGATGAGGCTTCTGTTATTGCCCCTTGGTTGGCTAGTTTTGAAAATGCATTAGCTCGGGCATTCTGCTCTCAAGGTATGTATCGGACCTCATATCCCCGAATTGTCCGAGCTGTTGGTGCTGGCTGGTTTTGAAAATGCATAAGCTCGGGCATTCTATGTGTCGGACTTCATTTTTCTCCGATTTGTCCGAGTTATTTTCTGTTTTTGTCCAAAGTCCCCCGAATTGTCCGAGATGTTCTCTGGTTTTGTCCAAGGTCTCCCGAATTATCCGAGCTGTCCTCTGTAGGATTCTTCCAGCTAAGTTTGTTTTCTGCAGGAGGCCCTTTATTGGCTGGTTGGTTGGAACTCTGATAGTGTGAGCTTGAAAGTATGGGTGGAGTCGTCGAGAGGTGAGTATGAGGGTGTAGGCGATCTTTTTCTATCTGTTGATAGGTTAGTTCGGTCCCTTGTAAAGCTTTGCTGATGAAGTAGACGGGTTGTTTCCCACTTTCGTCTTCTCTGACTAGTGCTGAGGCTTTTGCCTGACTTCCCACTGCGAGGTATAATGAGTTCTTCACTTTCCCGTGGTCTGGAAAGGATGGGTGGTTGCCCCAAGAATTTTGAAATCTCGGAAGGCTTGTTCGTACTCCGTTGTCCTTTTCAACTCATCCGACCTCCTTGGTGTGAGGTGGACGTTCAACTCGTCCGACCTCTTTGGTGTGAGGTAGATGTTTAACTCGTTCGACCTCTTTGGTATGAGGTGGACCTTCAACTCGTCCGACCTCTTGGTTGTGAGGTGGACCTTCAATTCGCCCGACATCTTCGGTGTGAGGTGGACCTTCAACTTGTCCGACCTCTTTGGTGTGAGGTGGAGCTTAAACTCGCCCGACCTCTTCGGTGTGAGGTGGACCTTCACCTTGTCCGACCTCTTTGTTGTGAGATGGACCTTCAACTTGTCCGACCTCTTTGGTGTGAGGTGGACCTTAACTCGCCCGACCTCTTCTGTGTGAGGTGGACCTTCAACTCGTCCGACCTCTTTGGTGTGAGGTGGACCTTCAACTCGCCCGACCTCTTTGGTGTGAGGTGGACCTTCAACTCGCCCGACCTCTTTCTCCTTTTTGCTTTTGATTGGGCGAGGTGGTGGGATCTTCTCCGATTGATCTTCTCTTTTCTTGGACTCTTTATCCTTGTCCCGTGGTGGGTTAGGAGAATTCGGTTTTTTAGCTTTCTCCTAGTCGAGAGTTCTCTTCCATGTTGATGTATTTCTGTTCCCGTTCCTGTACCTCGTTCAGAGATGTTGGGTGCTTCTTGGATATTGAGTGGCTGAGAGGTCCTTCTCTTAGGCCATTGATGAGTCCCATGATGGCCGCTTTTGTTGGAAGACTTTGTATGTCAAGGCATGCGTTGTTGAATCTTTCCATGTAGCTGTGAAGGCTTTTCTGATCTCCTTGTTTAATTCCCAGCAAGCTTTGAAGTGTGTTTGGCTTTATCCTTCTGGATGGAGAACCTGGCGAGGAATCTTCTTAACAAGGTCGTCAAACTTGTGATGGATCTTGGAGACAAATTGTCGAAGCACCATATTGCTGCCTTCGTTAGAGTAGTCGGGAAGACTTTGCATTGAATGGCGTCCGATGTGTCGGTGAGGTACATTCTTCTGAAATTACTGAGATGATGGCTTGGATCCAATGTGCCGCCGTACGGGATCATGTCGGGAGCCTTGAAGTCCTTTGGGACTTTAGTTGTCATGATATCTTTGGTGAATGGGTCTTGATCTTTGTAGGGGCTATCTTCGTGACCGGATCGAGTTGTTTTGGCCTTGAGATCTGCTTCGAGTTTTAGGAGCTTGTCCTTTAACTCGTGGCATCACCTAACTTCCCTTCGTAGGTCTCTCTCAGCTTCTTGTTGATGTTCCACCTTTTTTTTTGAGTTGCTTTAAGCGATCTTGAAGTGCCTCCATAGCCTCCTCTTTTGGCGAATTCTCGCCTTTGGTGGGTTGAAGAGTATCTTTTGGTGTAGTATTCGCGTCTTTGTGCGGTGTTCTATCCTCTAGATCTGAATCATGGTCGTTGTCATGGTTGTCCGCCGTGGTGATGGGATGACTTCCAGGTCCCCGGCAACGGCGCCAATGTTCCGAGGGTTACCTGAAACTGTAGGTCGATCTCGGACGAGATCTTCTGTACTGGTCGGAGCTGTTGTGTCCGACTTATTGGACTGGTTGCACTGCTGATCCTTCGTCACCGGAGGGTGGGGGGTACCTGCAAGAGACTCCGATGCTTAAGTTAGCATGGGTATTAAACAGGTTTTATGTAGAATCAGAGTATGAGTTATACCTAGGTGCTCCAGTGTATTTATAATGGTGAGATGTGGCCTCCTGTGGATAAGATAAGTTAGTTATCTTATCTTATCTTTATCTTATCTTTAAGTGAGGTCATCTTATCTTCAAGGGAACCGCCTTTATCTTTCTGGGCTTTAGCCGCCTTTAGATTGGGCTATGTTCCTTCGTTTTGGGCCTGCTTTGGGCTCCTTTGGCGAGTTGGCCGAGCTCTTTGAGAAGAGGTCGGATATTGGCCGAGCTCTTTAAGAAGAGGTCGGATAGCCTGACCTGAAGAGGTCGGTTGACTTGTTGCTAAACATCCCAGGTCGGACATCTTGACCCAGGGTATGAACACCTCCTTTCCATCCTCTAAGCCATTCTTGCCCTGTAATCCCTGAAATCACTTAACACACATATCAAGGCATCGAATGATAATAAGAGATAATTTAAATAAAAGAAAATAAAAGCTAAAGAAGCATGTTTTCAATCATAGTACAAAATCGGGAAGGAGAATGTAAAATCATGCAAATCATATGAATAAGTGGGCAAGGACTTGATAAAAACTACTCAATTGAGCACAAGATAAACCATGAAATAGGGATTTATCAACGCCGTGCGAGCTTTTGGTCTCCTTTGATGGTGGCTATCCCTTCTGGAGTTGGGAACTTCATGCATAGGTGTGGAGTGGAGACTACTGCCGCGAGCTGGTTTAGTGTTGTCCAACCTATGAGGGCATTGTATGCAGAGCTCACATCGATCACAATGTAGTTGATGCTCAGTGTTCTAGAGCGGGTTCCCTTTCCAAAGGTTGTGTGTAGTGGGATGTAACCTAGGGCTTGGATTGGGGTGTCTTCGAGCCCGAATAGGCTATTTGGGTATGCTTTGAGCTCTTTTTCTTGTAGGCCGAGCTTGTCGAAAGTGGATTTGAACAGGATATCTGCGGAGCTTCCTTGGTCGACCAATGTTTGATGGAAATTGGCATTGGCGAGTATGATGGTAATGACCATGGGGTCATCATGCCCAGGGATGATGCCTGCAGCATCTTCTTTGGTGAAGGTGATAGTGGGGAGGTCGGGTGTCCTATCCCCTTCACCCACGTGGTATACCTCTTTAAGGTGTCTTTTGCGGGATGATTTGGAGATTCCTCCTCCTGCGAATTCTCCATTCATCATGTGAACATGTCTCTCAGGGGTATGAGGGGGGCGTTCAACTCGTCCACCCTCTTTGTCCCTTCTTCTCTTTTTTGGTTCGTCTACTCTGTTGGCTAGGAACCGGTCTAGTCTTCCTTCTCGGGCCAATTTTTCTATGACATTCTTCAGGTCGTAGCATTCGTTGGTAGGATGCCCGTAGATTCGATGGTATTTGCAATACTCTGTCTGACTTCCTCCTCTCTTGTCTTTAATCAAGTGAGGGAGCGGGATCTTCTCAGTGTTGCACATTTCTCGATAGACATCTACAAGGGATACCCGAAGTATAGTTATGGTATTTCCTGGGCTTTTCTGTGGGTTGGTCTTCTTTTTCTTGACTCCTTATCCTTATCCCGAGGTAGGTAAGAGAATCTGGTCTTAGAGGCTTCTCCTATTCAAGAATTATCCTCCATATTGATATACTTTTTCTCCCATTCTTGTACTTCCTTCAAAGATGTCGGATGTTTTTCGGATATGGAGTGGCTGAAGAGTCCTTCTCGTAGGCCGTTGATGAGTCCCATGATGGCCGCTTCTGTTGCAAGATTTTGTATGTCAAGGCATGCATTATTGAATCTTTCTATCTAACTGCGGAGGCTTTCCCGATCTCCTTATTTAATTCCAAGCAGGCATGGAGCGTGTTTGGGTTTATCCCTCTAAATAAGGAACCTGGCGAGGAACTTTTTGGCAAGGTCATTGAAGCTTGTGATCGATCTTAGAGGCAAACTGTCGAACCAATTTATTGCCGTCTTGGTCAGAGTGGTTGGGAAAGCTTTGCAACGAGTTGCATCTGAGGCGTCTGTGAGGTACATCTGACTTTTGAAGTTGCTGAGTGATGGCTCGGGTCGGATGTACCGTCATATGGGGCCATGTCAGGAGCTTTGAAGTCTTTCGGGACTTTATCCTTCATGGCTTCCTTTGTGAATGGGTCTTGGTCCTTGTGAGGGCTATCCTCGCGATTGGATCGAGTGGTCTTTGTTTTGAGGTCGGCTTCAAGCTTTAGGAGCTTGTCTTCCAGCTCTCGATGTTGTCTTATTTCTCTTTGGAGATCTCGCTCGGCTTCTCACTGACGTTCGGCTTCTTGTTCGAGCTGCTTGAGGCGATCCTGCTGCTCACGGATGGAATCTAAGATTTCTATGTTTTGAGGTTGCTTGTCTCCCTTGGATTGGTGTGTGTCCTTTCGGGAGGTTGGTGTTCCTTCTTCCAATCCGGAGTTACGGTCATTGGCAGGGTTGTTTTCCATGGTGATAGGATGACTTCCAGGTTCCCCGGCAACGGCGCCAATGTTCCGAGGGTTACCTGAAACTAGGAGGTCGATCTCGGACGAGATCTTCTGATCTGGACTGGGCTGCCGCATCCGACCTATTGGTGTAGGAGATGTTGCTGGCCCCTGGGTCACCATAGGGTGGTGGTACCTGCAAGAGATTCCGATGCTTAAGTCAGTACGAGCTTTAGGCAGGTTTTTTGTAGAATTCGAGTATGAGTTATGCATGGGTGCTCCAGTGTATTTATAGTAATTCTTAATGATCTTCCTTTGAGATAAGTTGGTTATCTTATCTTATCTTTTGGGAAGGAGATCTTTAGGTGGGCTGTGATCCTTTGTTTTGGGCCTGCTTGGGGCTCTATTGCGATCTTCCAAACTCTTTTGTAAAGAGGTCAGTAATGGACCAACCTTCCAAGAGGTCAGGCCATTCGCTTTAGGCCAACTCGAACCTTGTAGCTCGGACCGGTGTATGAATAAATGCTGAGTCCTTTATGCAAATGCCTCCCTTGTCAGGGGGTAATAGAGGGTCAAGAACCTTGAATACCATCCAATCCTTATGCAAGGTAATCCTTGTTTCTTGTGCCTCTTGGATTCCCAGCTTCTCCATTACTATACTTGACCATAGGTCACACAGAGCCTTATCAAAGGTCATGGTGGCTATGGTGCAAGGGATCAGAAAGTGTCCAGGATTTGGAAGCTTCTGAGGTAGCTTCTGCTGAACCAAAGCATTGAGTTCTTTGGAAAGCAATGGAGGTTCTTCCTCTAAAGGCTTTGTACCAAATAGTTTGGCATTCATCTTCATAAGAGCTCCTAAGTACCAAGCTAATTCCTCTTTCCTAGTGTCTTCATCCTCATCAGAGGATGAGTAAACATTAGAACTTATGCACTGCAGGAGTGCATTCAAAGGAACCTCTATGGTCTTTATGTGAGCCTTGGCTTCCTTTGGTTCTGAAATAAGGGTCTCTTGAGTGGGAATTAAGCACTCAAAGGGTTTTCTTTGATTGGTGTTCAATGCTAGCTCTGTTAGCTCTTTAGGCGTTGAACGGCCATGCTGTGCACCCTTACTGGCGTTAAACGCCAGTCCTTTTAGCATTTTGGTCGTTGAACGCCCAGCAGGGGTATCCTGGCTGGCGTTCAATGCCAGCTTTCCTGCCTGGTGGGGAGTTAAATGCCCAGTGAGGGGTTCCTCACTGGCGTTCAACACCATGCTGCCCACTTGTTTGGGTGTTGAACCCCCAGCCAGTGCTCCCTGGCTAGCATTCAACGCCAGCTCTGCTTCTAGGATGGGCGTTGAACGCCCAGTGAGGGACCTCAATGGCGTTCAACGCCAGGCTTGCTGCCATTATGGACCTTGAATGAGGGCTTCCTCCCTGGCGTTCAATGCCTTCCCACTCTCTCCAGATTTGGCCTCTGCCTCAGTGGAAGGTATCAGATTTAAACTTAAGCCAAGATCATACAGGGCTTTATCAAAAATGATCTTTCCAGTAGTCCATAGGATCTAAAAGCTTCCTGGATCTGGCATCTTCCTAGGCAGCTCATTTTGAATTAGGATACTGTACTTTTCAGTAAGTACCTCTATTCCATCTCCCCTTAGGTCCTTCTTTTTGAAAGGAATGTCTTTTAGGCAAGCTGTATAGGGGGTCCTTTTTCCAATACCTTTGCAACAGAGATATTAACTTGCACCTCCTTAAGGGCTGCTGAAAGATGAGCCAATTGCTCATCTGCCGGTTCTTTCTGCACGCCTAGGAAAGATAGCTCCTGAGGTTCTTTCACCTCTGCATGGGCGTGCTCATTGGCATTGTCAGGATCCTCCTGGTCCTTTATTGCCTTAAGTCCCTTAGTAGCATGCTCCTGAGGTTCCGCCACCTTGGTGACAATGAGGGTCAGACACTCTTCTCTAGGATTCACTTCCTTATCTCTGAGAAGAGTGTTAGGGTGTCTCTGCAGTTTCTGAGGAAGGTTCCTCTGAATGACTACATTGCACTCTTTAGTGAGGAGGACTATTTTTGCCTCTCTTCAATCCTTCTTATGAATTAAGATGTCATTCATGAACTTTGCATAAGAAGGTATCTGTTTAAGAGCCTCTGCAAAAGGAATCTTGATCTCTAATGTTCTGAGATATACTGCAAAGCGGACAAACTGTTTATTGTTTTCCTCTTAACAGAGTTTCTGAGGAAATGGCATCTTAGTCTTGTACTCATCAATCTTGGTTGATGAGAGCCGAATGCCATGTGTGTTAGGATTGGGGTTACTAGCTTGCATAGGAGGGTTGTTATCAGTATGTGACTGTCCTCCTATGCTTGGGCATTCAACGCCAAGGATGCTCCCTCCTTGGGCGTTTGAATGCCCAATCTCTGTCCTTTCCTGGCGTTTAATGCCAAGAGTGATACCTTCCTAGGCGTTTGAATGCCCAGAGTCATCTTGTGCAGAGACTTGGTTATCCTCTATGGGCTTTTCTTTCTGATTGTACTGAGGTTAGGTGTTTAAGGATTTTCCACTTCTTAGTTGAATAGCCTGGCATTCCTCTGTTATCTGCTTAGTTAACTGCTACCTTGTTTGACTCAGATGAGCGGGACTTAGTAGCTTTTTGCTTCTGAATAGTTTTGGCATCTCACTATCCATTGAAACTCAGAGATTTTGGCATCCTTAGGAACTTAGAATCTAGATGATATTATTGACTTTCCTAGTTAAGCTTATTTTGATTCTTGAACACAGCTTTCCGAGTCTTGGCTGTGACCCTAAGTACTCTGTTTTTCAGTATAACCACCAGATACATTCATGCCACAGACACTTTACCTGCGTGAACCTTTTCAGATTGTGACTCAGCTTTGTTAGAGTCCCCAGATAGTGGTGTCAAGAGTTCTTAAGCACACTCTTTTTGCTTTGGACCACGACTTTAACCGCTCAAACTCAAACTTTCCACTTAACTCCTTCACGCCACAAGAACATGGTCAGGGACAGCTTGGTTTAGCTGCTTAGGCCAGGATTTTATTCCTTTGGGCCCTCTTACCCACTGATGCTCAAAGCCTTGGGCCCTTTTACCCTTGCCTTTTGGTTTAAAGGGTTATTGGCTTTTTGCTCTTGCCTTTTGGTTTAAAGAGCTTTTGGCTTTTTCTGCTTGCTTTTACTTTATTTTTTTTGTTTTATTTTTCGCCACTTTTTTTTCTTCTTTTTTCTTTTTGCATGTAAGCTTTTCCTTTTTGTTGCTTTTTCTTGCTTCAAAAATCAATTTATTAGATTTTTTAGATTATCAATAATACTTTTCCTTTTTCCTTATTCTTTCCAGAGCCAACATTCATAAATTTCAACTTCAAATATGCAATGTTTATTCATATATTCAGAAAACAAAATCAATGACATCACATCAACATAATTAAACTAATCTTATTTTAAACTTCAAATTCATGCATCTCTTAATTCTTTTTAAATAAAAATTTTCTTTTAAGTAAGGTGAGAGGTATATGGAACATTTTAAAACTTTAAGACATCAAATACAAATGATCATGCAACTAGAACAAGAGAATAGGAAAATAAACAGACAGAAAAAGAAAAAAATAAAACAGGAAAGGGGTGTAAACAGAACGAATCCACCTGAATGATGGTGGTTAGTGCTTCTCTTTGAGGATCACTCCTTTGTCTTTGTTAAGGCATGCTTTCTGGTTTGCACCATCCTCTTCTTCTATACTTCAGAGTGGTAGAAGTCACAATGTAAAGCTTTTGCAACACCAAACTTAAGAGTTTTGCTCGTCCTCGAGCAAATATGATCAATGGGGAAGAAGAAGGTGGGGTAGGTAGAGCTTCCGTGAGACCCATTGGTCCTGAGAGGTTAGGGAATTCCAGATTTCCTGCTTCTCTATATTGGCATTTGAACACCCAGGGGGATGCTCCCTGGCTGGCATTCAACGCCAGCAATGCTCCCTTCTTGGGGTGTTGAACGCCCAGTGAGGGTTTCCTCACTGGTGTTCAACTTTGACACACCATCTAGAGTGCTCTGTTTTCATTGATGTGAATTCTCTCCCTTGATTGATGCATATGATCATGACTCTGACAACTGAAAGAAAAACAAAATAAAAACAAATATGGTTGAGTAAAGTTGGGTTGCCTCCCAACAAGCACTTCTTTAACGTCATTAGCTTGACATTTAGCTCCTTACGAAGTGAAGTATGGGCTCAGATTTTTGTCCCTTGCAGTGAATCTTCTTTCTGTTCTCTCATGAATGAGCTCCACATGCCCTAGAGATAGGACACGACTCACTGTATGTGGTAAGATTTGCTTCTTAGTGAAGACAACTCTCATGCCAGGTGAGAGGCCTTCAGTAGGAATTTTCTTGTCCCTCCAGCCTTTAGGTACTTTCTTTTTAGTACCTTTGTGCTTAGAGCTTGTTGGTGGCTGCCCAACACCAAACTTAGCATTGATGTCTGGGGGCTCTGCAAAGCTCTGCACAGAAAGAGAGGGTTGGCACATTAGGTGTTACACTATTATCTCTCTTGTAGAGGGAGAATTAGGATGAGGCATCTTGAATAAGATGTGATCATCCTCTAACTTTAAGGTTAGTTCTCCCTTAGCCACATCAATGATAGCATTGGCTGTGGTTAGGAAAGGTTTTCTAAGGATGACACAGTCATCCTCATCCTCTCCTATGTCAAAGGCAATGAAGTTTGCAGGGATGTAGTGGTTTTTAACTTTAACCAAGACATCCTCCACTAAGCCATATGGCTTCTTCATGGTCTTGTCTGCCATCTCTAAAGAGATGTGTGCTGCTTGTATCTCAAGGATTTCCAACTTCTCCATTACAGAGAGTGACATGAGGTTAATACTTGACCCTAGGTCACACAGAGCCTTTTCAAAGGTCATAGTGCCTATGGTACAAGGAATAAGAAAGCATCCAGGATCTGGAAGTTTCTGAGGTAGCTTTTTCTGAACATAAGCATAGAGTTCTTTGGTAAGCAGTGGAGTTTCTTCCTTCAGAGACTTTGTACCAAATAGCTTGGCATTCAGCCTCACAAGAGCTCTTAGGTATCGAGTAACTTGCTCTTTCCTAGTGTCTTCATCCTCACTTTAGGATGAGTGGGCATCGGAACTAATACACTACAGAAGTGCATTCAAAGGAACCTCAATGATCTTTATGGTTTCCTTTGGTTCTGGGATAGAGGGTTCTTGAGTGGACTTCAAGAATTCAAGGGGTGTGCTTGGGCTGGCGTTCAATGCCAGCTTTATCAGCTTATTGGGCGTTGAATGCCCTTGCTGTCCACTCTCACTGGCGTTAAACGCCAGTCCCTCTAGCATTCTGGGTGTTGAATGCCCAGCAAGGATGTCCTTGCTGGCTTTCAACGCCAGCTTCCCTGGGCTGGTGGGCATTGAACACCCAGTGAGGGGTTCTTCACTGGCGTTCAGTGCCAGAAAGCCTTTCTATTTGGACATTGAATGCCCAGCCAGTGCTCCTTGGCTGGCGTTCAACGCCATCTTTTCTGCCAGGATGGGCGTTAAACGCCTAATGAGGAGTTCCTCACTGGCGTTTAACACGAGGCTTGCTGCCATTGTGGGCGTTTAACGCCTTCCCATT
Source organism: Arachis stenosperma (assembly GCF_014773155.1). Classification (NCBI taxonomy): domain Eukaryota; kingdom Viridiplantae; phylum Streptophyta; class Magnoliopsida; order Fabales; family Fabaceae; genus Arachis; species Arachis stenosperma. The sequence continues at coordinate 92,741,552 of NC_080377.1, forward strand.
CTCCTCTGTTTTGGCCTCAACCTCCATGGTTATGGCCTTGCACTCTTCCTTAGGATTAATCTCAGTATTATTGGGAAGATTGTTAGGAGGGATCTCAGGGATTCTCTTGCTTAGTTAACCAACTTGTACCTCTAAGTTTCTAATGGAGGACATTGTTTCATTAATGAAACTATGAGTGGGCTTAGTGAGGCTGGAGAATAGAGTAGCTAAGTCAGAAAGGTTCTGCTTAGAGGTCTCCATATTCCCTTGAGAATATGGGAATTATGGTCTATTATTGAACCTATTCTGGTTCCTACCATTTTGATTGAAACCTTGCTGAGGTTTTTGTTAATCCTTTCATGAGGGGTTAGGATGATTCCTCCATGAAGGGTTATAAGTGTTTCCATAGGATTCTCCCATGTAATTCACCTCCTCCATGGTGGGTTGATCAGGATCATAAGCTTCTGTCTCAGAAGAAGCTTCCTGATTACTGCCAGCTACAGTTTGCATCCCAGTCAGATGTTGAGAGATCGTGTTGATCTGTTGGATCAAGATCTTATTCTGAGCCAAAATGGCATTCAAAGTCTTAACTTCATGAACTCCTTTCTTCTGAGAAGTACCATGGTTAACAAGATTCCTTTAAGAGGTGTACATGAATTGGTTGTTTACAACCATCTAAATGAGCTCTCTTGCTTCTGCAGGCATTTTCTTCAAGTGGAGAGATCCACCTACAAAGTTGTCCAATGAAATTTTGGACAATTCAGATAGGCCATCATAGAACACACCTATGATGGACCACTCTGAGTGCATGTCAGGAGGACATCTCCTGATCAGTTGCTTGTATCTTTTCCAAGCTTCAAAGAGGGATTCACCTTCTCTTTGTCTGAAGGTTTGAATATCCACTCTAATTTTTCTCATCCTCTGAGGAGGAAAAAATTTAGCCAGAAAAGCATTAACCAACTTTTCCCAAGAGTCAAGACTCTCTCTAGGTTGGACTTCCAACCATAGCTTAGCTCTGTCTCTTACTGCAAAGGGAAAGAGCATAAGCTTGAAGACTTCAGGATTAACGCCATTAGTCTTTACAGTATCACAGATCTGTAAGAACTAAGCTAAAAACTAATGTGGATCTTCCATTGGAAGTCCATGGAATTTGCAGTTCTACTGCAAAAGAGAGACTAACTGAGGCTTAAGCTTAAAATTGTTAGCTCCAATGGCAGGTATAGCAATGCTTCTGCCATAAAAGTCAGAAGTAGGCATGGTGAAGTCACCAAGAACTTTTGTAGGCTCCTCTTCAGGTTTGGCCATGTCCTCCTTTTCTTGTTCAAAACTTTCTGAAAGGTCTCTTCCGAAGTGCTGTGCTTTACCTCTTTGTAGGCTCTTTCTTAAAGTCCTTTCAGGTTCAGGATCAAGAGTTAAGAGGGGTTCTTTATCCCTGTTCCTGGTCATAAACAAGAAGAAAAGAGGAAAAGAAGAAGACTTTCTACACCAATAGGTAAGAAGCTCCTCCTTAGAGTGAGATGTGAAGAAATAAGAAAAAGAAAGCAAAGCGAAAAGAAGAAGAATAGGAGCTCTATGGTCAAGAAAAGAGGACTCCCTGTGAGATGTGATAAATAAAGGAAAGATGATAAGAAAGTGAAGATAGAAGATGAGAGAGAAGTAGAGTTCGAATAAATAAAGATGTGAGAAGAAGAGCAATATAAATAGAAAAGGTATATAACAATTAAAATATTTTTGTTTTTATTTCATTTATTTAATTAATTTCAAAAATTAGTTAATTAATTTAAAAAGAATTTAAAATTTAAATGTTAAATTTTCAAAATAGAGGAGGGAACAGAAGAACAAGTTTTCGAAAATTAAGAGAGATGAGAGTTAGTTACATAGTTTTGAAAAAGAAGAGAGGGAAGAGGGAGATATTTTTTTGAAAATTAAGAAAGAGAGGAGTTAGTTAGGAAGTTTTGAAAAAGAAGAGGGAGAAGATAAGATATTAATTAAGAAAAGATTTTGAATTTTAAAAATAAGATATAAGATAAGATAAGAAAAGATTTGAAATTAAAATTTCAAATTAGAAAAAGTTAAGATAAGATTTTTAAATTTTGAAAAAGATATGATTTTTATTTTTGAAAAAATTTGATTTTTGAAAACTTGACAACTAAGATAAGATAACATAAAATTTTAAAATTAAAATCTGAATTTTCAAGTTAATTTTCGAAAATTATTGTTAGAATTAAGTTAGAAAAGATTTTTTTTTATTTAATGATGAAAGAGTAAAACACAAAAAAGACACAAAACTTAAAATTTTTTTATCTAGCACCCCTTTATTGTCGAAAATTTGGAGGGAAACACAAGGGGACACCAAACTTAAAAATTTTAAGATCAAAACACATACAAAACTCAAGAACACTTTGAAGACAAACAAGAACACAAAGAACAAAATTTAAAGACTCAAATAACACAAGAACATAAAAAGGACACCAAACTTATAATTTTTAGAAAACTTAACACAAATTTTCAAAAATCACAAGAAAATAAACAAGAAAACACCAAACTTAAAGACTTGGCACAGAATTTAAACAAAGAAAAATTATTTTTGAAAAATTTTTGAAAGAAAGACTCAAAAGAACACAAATTACCAAAAACATAAGCCAACCCTCTAACCAATTGAACACAAGAAATAAAATTATTTTTGAAAAACCTTTTAGAATTTTTGAAAATTTGAGAAGAAGAAAATAAAAATAAAAGACTCAAAGACTCAAACCAAGAACACAAAAATCAAACAAAGAAAAGAAAAAAAAATTCTATTGAGAAAGGTATTAATTTTTCGAAAACTAAGAAGAAGAAAACAAAAATTAAAATACTCAAATAAAAATAAAAATTACCTAATCTAGGGAGCAAGATAATCCTTCACTTTGTCCAAACTCAACAATCTCCGGCAACGGCGCCAAAAACTTGGTGCACGTGTACGCAAATCCCACACTTTTCGTACAACAGCAGTACCAGTAAGTGCACTAGGTCATCCAAGTAATATCTGAGCGAGTCAGGGTCGATCCCACAAGGATTGTGGTTTGCAGCAAGCTTATGTTTATCTTGCAAGTCTTAGTCAGGCGGAATTAGAAGGAGTTGGATTATGTAAACCTTGAATGATTATATGTCATATATGGAATTTGTAGTAGAATTAAAAGGAATAATAGGAATAGAGTTGAGAGTTGGAGTTGCTTTGCCTTTCTGAATGAACTCTGGTACTACTGTCTTCTTTGCTTGTGAATGATCTTCTTCTATGGCAGGCTGTATGTGACCAAAGCCATTGCCCATGGTCATTGATCTCCTCTACTACAAAATGAACCCCATTGCCGTGGTCATTCAATCTGACGGAAGGTGAAGCTCTAGCAGTTCATTTTCTTGGCAAACCTACTCAAAATGCCACAGACAAGGTCGAATCTTCCGCATCAGCGAACGCTGCTTCTTTGGATTCTATCCTATACCACGGAACCCTAATCTTCCCGGATATCGTCTGAACTGGTGTCTCGAGAAGTCCCCAACGAAGTCGTGGATTAACTGTTTGAGAAATGTATAAACATAGCTGTTGGCTCGTCCTTTCCTTACAAGTATTCACACGAACCCAAGTAGACGCGAGTGTTTCTCAGGCACGTTCATCTTAATATGATGAACATAGCTAATTTTTCAGATCATCCTATTCACCACGATGAAGATCGGATATACATCTTAGAAGTAAATCAAACACTGATCAAAGAAGAAATAGTAGTACTTTTATTAATTCATAAGACTTAGCAGGGCTCCTCCCCTCCACCTAGGAGGTTTAGAAACTCATTCTAAAAGTAAAATACAATGCAAAACTCGAAATAATGGTTGTTCTCCCTAATACATCCTCTAATGATTATGTAAAATAAACTTTAAATACTAAACAAATAACTAGTAAGTATAAAATAGTCTATGTAGTGCTAAAATCCACTTCTAGGGCCCACTTGGTGAGTGTTTGGGCTGAGCTTTAATGAGATCCACGTGCTATGAGCCTCCTTGGGTGTGGAACACTAGCTACGGGGTCCTCTGGGTGTTTGTACATTGGTCTCTGCTCTTTGGGTGCTGGACGCTTGGAAGAGAGCAGGTAGCTGGCATTGGACGCCAGTTTTGGGCCTTCTAATCTGAAACAATGTATAGACTATTATACATTACTGGAAAGCTCTGGAAGTCAAATTTCCATAGCCGTTGAGAGCGTTCCATTGGACTTCTATAGCTCCAAAAAAGTCTTCCAAATGCAGGCAGGTCAGATTTGGATAGCATCTACAATATTTCTCTGTCTTTGAATTAGACTTCTGCTCCAGCTCCTCAATTTCAGCCATAAAATACCTAAAATTGTCCAAAAACACAAAAACTCATAGTAGAATCCAAAAATGTGAATTTAATACTAAAACCTATAAAAACTAAACAAAAAAAACTAAACCCTATATGAAAGTGATGTAAAAAAGTGTATAAAATATCCGCTCATCAGGGACACCAAACTTAAAAATTTTAAGAACAAAACACAAGAAAAAACAAGAACATTTTGAAGATTGACAAGAACACCAAGAAAAAGACTCAAAAATTTGAAGAACATAAGAACATGTAAAGACACCAAACATAAAATTTTTGAAAACCAAATACAAAATTTTTGAAAATTTCAAATAAAAACACAAGAAAATACCAAACTTAAAATTTTGAAGATCAAAACAAGAAAATGGAATAACAAGTTGAACACCAAAAAAGAACACAAAGAACAAATTTGAAAATTCATGGGAAACAAAGAACTCATAAGGGATACCAACTTTATAAATTGATACTAGACTCAAACAAAAGACTCTATTTTTGAAAATTTTTTGAAAGAAAGAGAAGAAAATTCGAAAAACTCAAACAAGAACAAGAACAAAATCAAAAGACTTGAATAAAAAGATCAAGATTAATGCCAAAAAGAAAATATTTTTGAAATACTTTTGAAAAGAAAATAAAAGACTCAAACCAAGAATAAAGATTAAACAAAGAATAGAAAAATATTTCTTCAAAAAGGTTTTAAAATTTTCGAAAAATTATGTAACAAAAAAACAAAAATTAAAAGACTCAAATAAAAAACAAAGATCAAACAAAGAAAATAAAAATTTTGAAAACTATTTTATTTTATTTTTTCGAAATTTGAAGGAGAAGAAAATAAAAAATAAAAGACTCAAATAAAATAAAAATTACCTGATCTAGGGAGCAAGACAATCCGTCAGTTTGTCCAAAATCAACAATCCCGGCAACGGCACCAAAAACTTGGTAGCACGAATCCCCACACCTTCATACTATTGTACCAGCAAGTGCACTGGGTCGTCCAAGTAATACCTGAGCGAGTCTGGGTCGATCCTATAAGGATTTTGGTTTGAAGCAAGCTATGGTTATCTTGCAGGTCTTAGTTAGGTAGATCAGAAGGTTGATAATTTTATGTCATATATGGAGTTGTAAGAAAAATGTATGACTTGAAAGGAATAAAGCAAAAGAGGTAGAATATACTAATAGGAATAGGGTTAAGGATAAGAGTTTCTTTGCCTTTATGAATTAACTCTGGTATTACTGCCTTCCTTGCTTGTGAATGATCTTCTTCTATGGCAGGCTGTATCAGATCAAAGCCATTGGCTATGGTCATTGATCTCCTCTACTCTAGATCAAACGCCATTGCCCATGGTAATTCAATCTGATGGAGGGTGAAGCTCTAGCAGTTCATTCTCTTGGCGATCCTACTCAAAATGCCACAGACAAGATCGAATCTTTCAGATCAGAGAATACTGCTTCTATGGATTCTAGCCTATACCACAGAGACCCTAATCTCCCCAGAAATCGATTGAATTGGTGTCTCAAGAAGTCCCTAATGAAGTCGTGGATTAGCTGTTTGATAGATGTATAAACATAGCTATTGGTTCGTGCTTTCCGGCCACGTATTCACACGAACCCAAGTAGACGCGGGTGTTTGTTAGGCACATTCGTCTTAATGTGATGAATAGAGCTAATTGTCTGATCATCCTATTCACCACGATGAAGATTGGATATACATCTTAGAAGTTAGTCAAACACGGATCAAAGAAGAAATAGTAATACTTTTATTAATTCATAGGGCTCAGTTGGGCTCCTCCCCTCAACCTAGGAGCTTTAGAAACTCATACTAAAAGAAAAATACAAAGATGAACGAAAATAGGGCTGAATAGTATGCGTTATATCTGATGTTTATGTAAAATACACTTTAAATACTAAACAGACTAGTAAGGATAAAACAGTCTATTGAGTGTTAAAATTTACTTCTGGGGCCCACTTGGTGAGTGTTTGGGCTGAGCTTTGATGAGATCCACGTGCTAGGGGACTCCTTGGGCATTGAACGCTGGCTAGGGGGTCCTCTTTGGGCGTTTGTACGCCGGTCTCTTCTTTTGCGCGCTGGACGCCAGGAAGGGGGCAAGAAACTGGCGTTAGACACCAGTTTTGGGCCTTTAAATCCGAAGCAAAGTATATATTATTATACATTGCTGGAAAGCTCAGGAATTCAGCTTTCCATAGAAGTTAAGAGCGCTCCATTTAAACTTTTGTAGCTCCCAAAAAGCTCTTCCGAGTGCAGGTAGGTCAGATCTAGACAACATCTGCAGTGCTTTTTCTGTCTCTGAATTAGGCTTCTGGTCCAACTCCTCAATTTTAGCCAGAAAATACCTAAAATTGTACAAAAAAACAGAAACTCATAGTAGAATCCAAAAATGTGAATTTAACACTAAAACCTATAAAAACTCAATAAAAACTAGACAAAACATACTAAAAACTATATGAAAATGATGTCAAAAAGTGTATAAAATATCCGCTCATCATTCCACTATAGAATGTTATATGTGGTTGGAAAGCTCTTGAAGTCTTCTTTCTAATGACACTAGAATCACCTTATTTGGAGTTTTGTAGCTAAAGTTATACACGTTGGAGTGTCGAGGGGTCAGGTTGCCATTTCATCCTTGAACTTCTTCTTGTGCACATGCAAGGGTTCGATCCTGGGGCTCAAAACTTGCTCCATTCATATAATAACGCCTCATGCATGCTTTCCTCATTGCCCACATGTCAAGCATTAAAGATAGTGCATCAAAGTAATGTACAAGATGACTTACATACTAAGTGTATCAATAATGCTTATGACAACTTCACTTAGTTCTTTCTATTGCATCAAATTCACCTTGTGTATTCATGAAATAGCTACAATTTCAACTTATGCTTGATGATTTATTTTATGTAGAGACATTTCATGAAATCACTTGTTTATTAGCTAAACTTGTATGAAAATAAACTAAACACTAACTAAAATAACAACTAGAAACTACCAATGATGCACATGCATCAACTGACGCATACGCGTGGCCAATGCAGAGTTCAAATGACGCGTACGCCTGACAAGCAGCACGTGCCTCATTAAAGTGAAAATGCTGGGGGCAATTTCTAAGCTCATTTTTGGCCCAGTTTTGAGCGCAATCTACAGATTAGAGGCTAGGAGTGTAGTAGGAAGGAGGACATTACACACATTAGCTTAGTATTAGTTTTAGATAGATGTAGAATTCTAGAGAGAGAGGCTCTCTCCTCTCTCTAGGTTTTAGGGTTCTTATTTCAATTTCTCTTAGATCTAGGTTTTAATTCTTGCTTTCATTTACTTTTCTTTGCAATTTATTGTTCTTGCAGCTTTGTTCTTCTAGTTTTATTTATCATTTCCTTTATTTTGTTGCCTTTATGTTTATGACACTTTGTTGCTTTTAATTTCAATTAATGCAATTTATATTTTATGTTCTTTTATTGTTTAATTGAATTCTTATTGTTATTTTCTTGCATTGGGTAGTTGTAGATTTTATATTTCTTGTAATTTTATCAAGCTTTCCTTTTAGTGCCTTCCAAGTGTTTGAGAAAATGTTTGGTTGGATTTTAGTGTAGATTTTTGTGTTCTTGGCTTGGGTTGGTAACTTGGGTAACCTTGAGTTACTAATATCCAAGTAATTGATAATTTGTTTCCATTAACTCTAGTCTTTCACAAAATTAATTAGTGAGGTGGCTAGGGCATATGGACTAGGATCCATTAAGCTCACTTGACTTTCCTTCCATTGTTAGAGGATGACTAAGTGGGAGTGATCCTTGTAATTATCATGTTGTGGTTAGTGACAAGGATAGTGATCCTTAACCATTAACCCTTGCCAAGACCTTTTTACCATTTGAGTTTTCTTTACTTTCTTGCAATTTACTTTCTTGTTCATCATTCCAAAACCCCAAAAGTATACTTCATAACCAATAATATGTATACTTCCCTGCAATTCCTTGAGAGACGACCCGAGGTTTAAATACTTTCGGTTTATTTTTATTGGGGTTTGTACTTGTGACAAACAAATAAAACTTTGATTGAGGATTGTTTATTGGTTTGGATCTATACTATCAAATGAATTATTTTAGTGAAAATTCTTGACCGACATTAATCCTACATCAAGTTTTTAGCGCCATTGTTGGGGAATTACAATGTGTGCTTGTTATTGGTTATTGTTCATATGTGAATATTGTGAATAATTGCTTTGGTTTCTTTGTTTGTTTTTGCTAGTTGTAGGATTTTGTTCTTATTAAATTTTTTATTTTGTTTTCTCTTTTCATTATGAATTCTTATCACTTTGGCTATGAGTTTGGTTACAACTATGTTGTAGAAAATGGAAATTATGATGAGAACATGCATCAAAGATGGAGAAACCAAAGGTGAGAGGAGCCTCAAGCCTATGGACAACCTTCATGGCAACAACCTCTACCAATGTACTATGAGCAAGCACCATTCCATGATGCATACCAATCAAATGGTGGACCTTCTTGTGGTTATCAACCACAACCACCATATGAACCTTATCCTCAACATAGCCCTCAACCACCATACTCATAAGCCCTATTCCACCATTCACCTCCATATGATCCTAATCCATATCCACCATACCAACAACCTTATGAGCCATATGAACCATACTTTGAGCCACCCAATTCCAACATCAATACTCTCAAGAACCACTACCTCCATATACACCACCTCATTATTCTTACCAAGATAAACCACCTCCCATGTATGAGAACTTTCAACTACAAGATGAATTTCCCTTTCCACCACAACCCTCCATAGAAGAACATCCATATCCATCTATCCAAGAGCAATATGATCCTACTTATGTTAGCCAAGTAGAACAAGAGCCAAGGGATCATCTCAAGGAAGCAATGGATCAGCTTCAGAAAATCATCCATCAAAAGGAGCAAGAGAAGGCCCAAAGGTCGCGCGAAGTTATCATGGCTAACATTGCCAAAATTAAAGCCAACTTGGACTCATGGGACTCGTGCAACAAACAAAGCATTTTCTCGGATAAATGCGGAGAATCAACTGAAGAACAGAGCATGAAGGAGATCTTAAAATCTCAACTTGAGAATAAGGAGATGGAGTATGTTTTGCAACAAGTGGATGGGATGGAGATTGTTGAAGAAGAAGAATAAGTGGTTAAAGACCTAGGAGAAGTTGAACAAGAGGTGGATTCCAAGCTTAAGAATACTTCCACATAAAGTAATGTTGTTGATGATTTCCTGGAAGTTGTTGAACATTCTTCTATTGAGATTGAAATTGATGTTGATGAGAATAATATGCAACCTCCTAGGCATATTGTGGTTGAGGAAATATTGGAAGAAGTTGAGCAAGCGATAAGTCCTATTATTGAAGATGATTCCACACCAACTAATGTGCTATTTGAGATTGTTGAACCTTCCTCATTGTGTTGTAAAATTTATGTTGAGGACGCTAGAGCACAACCTCCAACACATGACTTGAGCATTTAGAAATGTGTAGAAGAAGTTGGTGAACAAGGAATTGAAATTGAGGAAGCTTACCAAGAGGTGGATGTCATCCAAGAAGAGTACAAGGAAGTGGAAACTACAAGGCTGTTGGAAGCCTCTCTCACTAAGCAACCATCCATCTTATCATTTGAGTGGGTAAAACTCATATCCTTAACCTTTATTATCCCATTTGAATATGGCTTACTTGGAACGGATGGTCAACTTTAATAACTTTGTAGAGTGAAGAGTAAGAGAGAGTTGTGTAGTGGTTAGAAATATAATCCTAGGTTCATTGTGGTTGCCTCATCTAAGTTTAAGTGCAATAGTTGGTGTAGTGCTACATTGAATGGGTCTAGGAAGGTTTTTAGGTCCTAAATGAGAATTCACAAGTCTTGTCACCCGGATTAAACTACGGTAATCAACAAGAAGACGGGTGCAAAAACAAGGTTTGGGACCCCAGAATACAATTTAGAAATTAATAACTTTGGGGTCTTGTCACTTGTTTCAATTTGTTTGAAGGCTTTATGCGCCTAGATTGGGATCCCAGAGGCTATTGGAAGTGCAAACTGATGAGCGAATATTTTATACGCTTTTTGATGTTATTTTCTTAGTGTTTTTAGTATACTTTGTTAAGTTTTATTATGTTTTAGTAGGTTTTAAAGCAAAATTCACTTTTTGGATACTACTTTGATATTTTGGATTTTTCTTATGATTTAGGTGATTTTTGGGTGAATTTGGCAAGTTTTGGCAAAGTCTGATTCAGAGGCAAAGAAAGCACAACAGATATTGTCAACTCCTGACCTCTGTGCATTCAAACGAGTATTTCTAGAGCTACAGAGGTTCCAATGAAGCATTCTCAATGTCGTTAGAAAGCTAACTTCCAGAGCTTTCCAGAAATCTATAATGGTTTGTACTTTTCTTTGGAAATGAAGACCTAAAGCGGGTGTTAAACGCCCAAACTACCCCCTTTCTGGCGTTCAACGCCCCAAGAGGATAGAACCCAGCGTTGAACGCCCAAAACTGGCATTCAACGCCACAAAGAGAGCAATGCAGTGCACTCACACCCCCTAGTGGGCATTCAACATCCACTCACTCAAGTTGGATGCCAAGCTCAACCTAAACACTCACTAAGTGGGCCCAGAAGTGGATTTTTCACATCTTTAGCTTAGCTTATTTCATTATTGTAATTTCTAATTATTATTAGTTTCTAATTAAAGTATAGTCATTAGTATAAATAAGGGAAGATCACCATTTTTCATGGGGATCTACACCACATTCGAACTTTACACTTTATTCTCTGTACAGTATGAGCAACTAAACCTCCTAGGTTAAGGTTAGCAGCTCTGCTGATTCCTATGGATTAATACAATTACTTTTCTACTTCAATCTTTATTTGATTCTATTCTATCATGCATTATCGTTCTTCATCCTTAGGAATCTTGATTCTACATGAGCTCTTTACGAGTCCTGACCCAAATAGTATTGAGCTATAGCTTGAGAATGCATCACGGGTTCCAACAAGTTATTTGGGCTAATTGGGGTATGTGACATAAAACCTCATTAGTCAGGGGTAATTGAGGTTCCTGTGGCTCGAAGGTCTAGAATCGTAAGAGTGTCAGTCTTTGATCTTGAAGATCCGACCTTGTCTGTGGCGTTTTGAGTAAGATCGTAAAGAGATTGAATTGCGCGCGCTTCACCCTCTGCTATATTGATCTAGTCCGTTCGGATGTTTGGTCTGGACCTGAGGAGATTAATGACCACGACCAATGGCTTAATCACTTACAGCTTTGCTATTGAAAGAATTATTCATCATTGGAATAGTTAGTATGATGTGTTAAGCCAGAAAGGGACCATTCCGGGCGTTCAACACCCTAAAGGGAGAAAGACCCAAGCAAGTTCTTGGGCATCCAACGCCCAAAAGGGAGCATGAGCTAGTGTTGAACTCCAGCCAGGGAGCAAGGCTGGGCATTCAATGCCCTAAAGGGGGCAGAGAATTCGAAGTTCCTAGCCTCTCAGACCAGTCGGTCCCACAGAATCTCTACCTACCCCCACCTTTCTTCTCTCTCCTACCTTTTATAAACCTTGAAACCCACACCTCACTTTTCCTCTTCCCAAAATACACCTTTCCCAAACCAATCATCAATCCTATTACTTTAATTTCCCACCAACCCCACCCACTTCAAATTCAAATTTTCCCCCGATTCAACCGAACCCAACCCTATAAATACCCCCATCATACCTCTTTTCATACTCACACCTTCTACGCACTCTCTCCCACTTATCCTATACACTTACCACACTCTTTTTCTTCCTCGTCCCCCACTTGGTTGATGCCTTTTTCCTCTTCTCCTTCCTTCCTTCTTCTTCTACATTATTCCTCTTTTATTACTTTTGCTCGAGGACGAGCAAAAATCTTAAGTTTGGTGTTGTAAAAGCTTTGCTTTTTGACTTCTACCATTCCTACGTATGGCACCAAAGACTAGTGAAACCTCAAGGAAGAGAAAAGGAAAGGCTCTCACTTCCTCTTCTGAACCATGGAAATCATGGAAATTCCTCACTAGAACCTACCAAGATCACTTATATACTGTGGCGAGGCACAAAAGGGTGATTTCTGAGGTCCCCTTTAGGCTCAAGGAGGATGAATATCTGAAAATCCTTGAAGAAATCTGGAGAAGAGAATGGGAAATTCTAGCCCACACTATCTCAGTTGTTGGCACACTAATGGTACAAGAATTCTATGCCAATGCTTGGGTCACAAAAGGGCATGACACTAGTGTGAACCCACAACCCAAGAACTACCGCATTATAGTCCGAGAGTAACTATTGGACTTCAGCCCGGAAAGTGTGAGAGTAGCACTCCGATTGCCATAAATGCTAGGAGACCCACACTCTTACATTAAAAGGATTAACTCTGATCAGTGGTTGGAGCAAGTGCTCACACACATCTGTGTGGAGGGAGCTCAATGGAGACTAAATGCACACGGTAAGCCCTACCAACTAAGTAGGCTTGACCTCTAGCCAGTAGCCAAAGGATGGTTGGAGCTTGTGCAACGCTCCATCATCCCTACTAGTAACCAGTTTGAAGTTACTATTGACCGAGCAATAATGGTGCATTGCATCATGCTCAGAAATGAAGTGGAGGTGCATGAAGTAATCCCTCAAAAAATATACAAGGTAGCCACAAAAGCCTCCACCAAGGTGAGGCTAGCCTTCCCACACATCATCTATCGCATGTGCAATTCGGTTGGAATCAACATTGCAGGTGACTCCCTCATTGAGAAGGATAAGCCCATCACGAAGATGAAGATGGAGAATGTCAAGGAGCAGGCACAAGGACCCCAACAAGATCCTGTGCAACCACCTCCACCAGAAATTCCTGAGATGCCTCAAGGGATGTATTTTCCTCCCCATGACTATTAGGATCAATAGAATACCTCAATAGGGGAGCTGAGCTCAAACATGGAGAAGCTGAGGGTGGAGCACATTGAGCACGTCACCTTCCTCCATGAGATAAGAGAAGATCAAAGACGGTTGATAGAAGGACAACTGAGGCAAAGGCGTGACATAGAGGAGATCAAACGCTCTATTGGATTCTCCAGGGGAAGCAGCAGCCGCCGTCACTGAGGTTGTTGAGTCCCATTATCCCTCTATTTGTTTTATTTCTATTTTCATTATACTTTAATTTATTGTCTGTTTTCCTTTCTAAGTTCATGATGACGTCTAGTATTTCGTTCTTTTCTAGTTTTATGTTCTTGTTTTAATTCAGTTATAAGATATCTATTGTATCATCACCATGCTTAAAATAAAAATTATTCGAAAAAAAAAGTAGTGACAAACATAAGTTTTAAGTTCATCATGAGTTATTCCAGGTATTTTGATGTGGTGGCCTTGAATTTACTTTCTGAATATATGTATTAACAGTGCATATTTGATATTGAAGTTAAGTATATTAGCTCTTGAAGAATAGAACATTTAGAAAAATATTTTTGATCCTCTCTGGAAAATCAGAAAAATATTGATTCTTGAAGTAAGAAAAAGCAGCTAAAAGAAAAAGAAAAAAGAAAAGAAAAAGAAAAATAAAAATAAAAAATGCTCATTAAAGAAAAATCAAAAGAGCAAGGGTCTAAGGCTTTGAGCATCAATGGTTAGGAGGGTTAAAAATCAACATCAAAAGCTCAAATGAGTTGCTATCCCCAACTAAATGCTTGTGGTGTGAAGGTGTCAAGCAGTTAAAGTCGTGATGCAAAACGAAAGAGTACACTTAAGAACTCTGGGCACCACGGATTGAGAATTTAAGCAAAGCTAAATTCGAATCCAAAGGGTTCCCCCACTTAAGTGCCTGTGACGTTTATGTATCCAGTGGTAATACGGGAAGACCAAATGCTTAGAGTCACAGCTAAGCTCAAAGGTGCAAAGAACCAAAAGAAAAAGCTGTGTTCAAGAATTAAGAAAACCTAAACTAAAAGAATCAATAATATTATCCGGATTCTAGTTTCGAGAGAAGCTAACACTTCTGAGCTTCAAAGGAAAGTGAGATACCAAAACTATTCAGAAGTAAAAAGCTATTAGCCCCGCTCAGTCTTTGGAATTGAGCTTCATTGAAAACTCTGAGACTTATTGTATCCTTATCTTCTTTTTTTGGTCCTACTTGTTTTTGGTTGCTTGATGACAAGCAACAGTTTAAGTTTGGTGTTTTGATGAGCATATATTTTATACATTTTTTGATGTTATTTTCTTAGCGTTTTTAGTATACTTTGTTAAGTTTTATTATGTTTTAGTAGGTTTTAATGCAAAATTCACTTTTTGGATACTACTTTGAGCTTTTGTGTTTTTTTATGATTTTAGGTGATTTTTGGGTGAATCTGGCAAGTTTTGGCCAAGTCTGATTCAAAGGTAAAGAAAGGACAATAGATACTGTCATATCCTGACCTCCTTGTATTCAAGCGAGTATTTTTGGAGCTACAGAGGTCCAAATGAAGCATTCTCAATGGTGTTGAAAAGATAACTTCCAGAGCTTCCATCAATATATAATGGTCTGTACTTTGCTTTGGAAATGAAGACCCAAACAGGTGTTGAACGCCCAAACTACCCCCTTTCTGGCGTTGAACGCCAGATAACTCCAAGAGCTTCCATCAATATATAATGGTCTATACTTTGCTTTAGAAATGAAGACCCAAATGGGCATTGAACGCCCAAACTACCCTCTTTCTGGCGTTGAACGCCCCAAAACTAGCGTTCAACACCACAAAGGTAGCAATGCAGCAAGCTCACACCCCTTAGTGGGCGTTTAACGCCCACTAACTCAAGTTGGATGCCAAGCTTAACCCAAACACTCACCAAGTGGGCCCAGAAGTGGATTTTTCACATCTTTAGCTTAGCTTATTTCATTATTATAATTTCTAGTTATTATTAGTTTGTTATTGAAGTCTAGTAATTAATATAAATAAGGGAAGATCATAATTGTTCATGGGGATATGCACCACATTCGAACTTTACACTTTATTCTCTGTACAGTATGAGCAACTAAACCTCCTAGGTTAAGGTTAGGAGCTCTGCTGATTCCTATGGATTAATACAATTACTTTTCTACTTCAATCTATGTTTAATTCTATTCTATGATGCATTGTTGTTCTTCATCCTTATGAATCTCGATTCTACATGAGCTCGTTACGAGTCCTGACCCGGATAGTATTGAGCTACAGCTTGAGAATGCATCACGGGTTCCAACAAGTTATCTGAGCTAATTGGTGTATGTGATATAAAACCTCGTTTGTCAGGGGTAATTGAGGTTCTTGTGGCTCTAAGGGCTAGAATCATAAGAGCGTCAGTCTCTGATCTGGAAGATCCGACCTTGTCTGTGGCGTTTTGAGTAGGATCGTCAAGAGATTAAATTGCGCGCACTTCACCCTCTCCCAGATTGATCTAGTCCGTTCGGATGTTTGATCTAGACCTGAGAAGATTAATGATCACGACCAATGGCTTAATCACTTACAGCCTTGCTATTGAAAGAATTGTTCATCATTGGAATTGTTACTGTCTTTATATCAACTCTTTCTTGCTTTCATTATTGCTTGTCTATGCGCCTACAACAAACAACAACTACCTTTCTATTTTCCTGACTAAGATCTACAGCATAACTACAGCTTGCTCAATCCGGCAATCCACATGGGATTCGACCCTCACTCACCTGAGGTATTACTTGGACGACCTGGTGCACTTGCCGGTTCAGTTGTGGGAGTCACAAATTCGCGCACCACAAACATTGGTGGGGATTCAAGAAAGAATTCAAGCATAAGCCACCATAGCAAGGACCACACAAAAGGTCTAACTTAAGGACTTCAAATAAAAGTGCTAGGTGGGAGACACCCCATGATGAGCGGATAATTTGTATACTTTTTGGCATTGTTTTTAGTATGTTTTTGATATGATATAGTTAGTTTTTAGTATATTTTTATTAGTTTTTAATTAAAATTCACTTTTCTGGACTTTACTATGAGTTTGTGTGTTTTTCTGTGATTTCAGGTATTTTCTGGCTGAAATTGAGGGACCTGAGCAAAAATCTGATTCTGAGACCAAAAAGGACTGCAGATGCTGTTGGATTCTGACCTCCCTGCATTCGAAGCGGATTTTCTGGAGCTACAGAAGCCCAATTGGCGCGCTCTCAACGGCGTTGGAAAGTAGACATCCTGGGCTTTCCAGCAATATATAATAGTCCATACTTTGCCCAAGATTTGACGGCCCAAACCGTCGTTCAAAGTCACCTCAAGAAATCCCAGCGTTAAACGCTGGAACTGGCACCCAAATGGGAGTTAAACGCCCAAACTGGCACCAAAGCTGGCGTTTAACTCCAAGAAGAGTCTCTACACGAAATTGCTTCATTGCTCAGCCCAAGCACACACCAAGTGGGCCCGGAAGAGGATTTTTATGTCATTTACTCATTTCTGTACACCCTAGGCTACTAGTTTCTTATAAGTAGGACCTTTTACTATTGTATAGAAATCTTTTGATCACTTTTAGATCTCTAGATCATCTTTGGACATTTTAGTTCTTAGATCATTGGGAGGCTGGCCATTCGGCCATGCCTAGACCCTGTTCTTATGTATTTTCAACGGTGGAGTTTCTACACACCATAGATTAAGGGTGTGGAGCTCTGCTGTACCTCGAGTATTAATGCAATTACTATTGTTCTTCCATTCAATTCCGCTTGTTCTTTATCCAAGATATCACTTGTTCTTCAACATGATGAAGGTGATGATTGACGCCCATCACCATTCTCACCCATGAACAAGGTGACTGACAACCATTCTTATTCTACAAGCATCCGAGGCTTAGTGAATATCTCTTGGATTCCTGATTGCACGATGCATGGTTGATCGCCTGACAACCGAGTGCTCGCCTGACAAACGAGCCAACCATTCCGTGAGATCAGAATCTTCGTGGTAAAGGCAGGACTTGATGGCAGCATTCAAGAGAATCCGGAAGGTCTAACCTTGTCTGTGGTATTCTGAGTAGGATTCAATGATTGAATGACTGTGACGTGCTTCAAACCTGTAACCTACTGGGCGTTAGTGACAGACGCAAAAGAGTTATTCTATTCCGGTAGGGGAGGGAACCAAACCGGTGATTGGCAGTACTGTGACAGAGTGCGTGCATTAGCTTTCACTGCGCGGATGGGAGGTAGCTGCTGACAACAGTGAAACCCTATACGAGCTTGCCATGGAAAGGAGTAAGAAGGATTGGATGAAGGCAGTAGGAAAGCAGAGAGACGGAAGGGAAGGCATCTCCATACACTTGTCTGAAGCTCTTACACCAATGATATACATAAGTATCACTATCCTTATCTTTATGTTATTTTCGTTCATCATCATATACATTTGAGTTTGCCTGACTAAGATTTACAAGATGACCATAGCTTGCTTCAATACTAACAATCTCCGTGGGATCGACCCTTACTCACGTAAGGTTTATTACTTGGACGACCCAGTGCACTTGCTGGTTAGTTGTGCGAAGTTGTGTAATGCCATGGTATTGAGCTACCACGTTTTTGGAGCCATTACCAGGGATTATGAGAGTTGTGAAAAAGTATAGTTCACAATTTCGCGCACCAAGTTTTTGGCGCCGTTGCCGGGGATTGTTCTAGTTTTGAGCAAGCCTTTGGTAACATCAGTGCCAAGATCCGGCAACAACATCAAATTTTTGGTGTTATTGCCCGGGATTGTTCAGGCTGGACAGCTGACGGTTCATCTTGTTGCTTAGATTAGGTATTTTTTTTTTCGAAATTCTTGAAGATGAATTCTAGAGTTTCATGATGATTTGTTGAAATCTGGCTGGCTGAGAAGCCATGTCTAATCTGATTGGACCGAGGTTTCAACTTATCACCACAAGAGCTTGTTGATTTCGTATCAATCTTGCTTTTGGAGCAGTGATTTGCTAAGGCTTGGCTGACCTTTGGTCATGTCTAGTGTTTTGGACCGAAGCTTTCTTTGGAAGCTTGGCTGGCTGTGAAGCCATGTCTAATTCCTGGACCGGAGTCTTAGACTAGCATTGCACTGATTCCTGGAATTCTCATTAAGAATTTTGATACCTTCTTTTTCCACTTAATTTTCGAAAAACACAAAAAAAAAATTAAAAAATTAAAAAATCATAAAATTCAAAAATATTTCTTGTTTGAGTCTAGTGTCTCATCCTAAGTTTGGTGTCAGTTGCATGCATTCATTCATATGTCTTAGTGATCTTCAAGATGTTCTTGATGATTCACTTGCTCTGATCTTTGAATTCTATTGACTTGAGTATTTTGTGTGTCTCATATGCATTTTCAGTTCATTAGTGTCAGTAGTATACAAACTGCTAAGTTTGGTGTCTTGCATGCATTGTTATTTGATTCTTGTTGCATTTTAATTATTAAAAATCCAAAAATATTTTTAATTTGTGTCTTTTCAAGTCAATGATACAAGGGATTGAAGATTCAGAACACACTGCAGAGGAATTATACAGAAAAAGCTGAGCATTCAAAAATGCCCAGTGAAGAAGGCAGACTGGCGTTTAAACGCCAGCCAGGGCACCTGGTTGGGCGTTTAATGCCCAAAGAGGTAGCATTTTGGGCGTTAAACGCCAGAATGTATACCATTCTGGGCGTTTAACGCCAGGATGGTGCTAGGAGGAAGATTTTGTTTTCAAATCAATTTTTTTCAAGTTTTCCAAAATCAAATCTTTTTCAAATCATATCTTTTCAATCAAATGTTTTCAAAATCAATTTCTTTCCTTTTTCAAAGATACTTACTAACAATTAATGATTTGATTGAACATTTTTTGCCTTTTCTATTAAGGAAGGTTTTATGTTTGAATCATATCTTTTCTTGTTAGGCAAGTCACTAATTTTCCAAATCAGATCTTTTAAAATAATTTTCAAAACATATCTTTTAAAATGGTTTTCAAATCATATCTTCTCAATCACATCTTTTTAAGACAATAACCTTTCAATCATATTTTTTTTATCATATCTTTTTCAAATTAGTCTTCAATCAAATCTTTTTAGTTTCTAATTTCAAAATCTTTTTCAAAAATCACTTGATTTCTCTTCCACTTTTAATTTTCGAAAATTATCAATCAAATTTTCAAAATGTTTTCAAAATCTTCTAATTGAATTTTCGAAAATCCTCTTCCCTCCTTCTCACATCCTTCTATTTATGGAGTACCACTCCTTCTAAATGCACAATTCGAACCTTATCTAATTAAAGTTCGAATTCTCCTTCTCCTTCTTCTTTCTATTTCTCTTTTCCTCTGACATTTCAAGGAATCTCTATACTGTGACATAGAGGATTCCACATTTTCTTTTTCTCTTCTCTTTCATATGAGCAGGAGCAGAGACAAAGGCATTCTTGTTGAAGCTGATCCTGAACCCGAAAGGACCTTGAAGAGAAAGCTAAGAGAAGCCAAAGCACAACTCTCTTTAGAGCACCTGACCGAATTCTTCAAAGAAGAAGAACCCATGGCAGCCGAAAACAACAACAATGCCAACAATGCAAGGAAGGTGCTGGGTGACTTTACTGCACCTACTCCCGACTTCTATGGGAGAAGCATCTCTATCCCTGCCATTGGAGCAAACAACTTTGAGCTTAAGCCTCAATTAGTTTCTCTAATGCAACAGAATTGCAAGTTCCATGGACTTCCAATGGAAGATCCTCATCAGTTTTTAGCTGAATTCTTGCAAATCTGTGACACAGTCAAGACTAATGGGGTTAACCCTGAGGTCTACAGACTGATGCTATTCCCTTTTGCTGTAAGAGACAGAGCTAGAATATGGTTGGACTCTCAACCTAAAGAAAGCCTGGACTCTTGGGAAAAGCTAGTCAATGCCTTCTTGGCAAAGTTCTTTCCACCACAAAGATGGAGTAAGCTTAGAGTGGAAGTCCAAACCTTCAGACAGAAGGATGGAGAATCCCTCTATGAAGCTTGGGAAAGATACAAACAATTAATCAGAAGATGTCCCTCAGACATGCTTTCTGAATGGAGCATCATAGATATTTTCTATGATGGTCTCTCTGAACTATCCAAGATGTCTTTGGATAGCTCTGCTGGAGGATCTCTTCATCTGAAGAAGACGCCTGCAGAAGCTCAAGAATTGATTGAAATGGTTGCAAACAACCAATTCATGTATACTTCTGAAAGAAATCCTGTGAACAATGGGACTAGTCAGAAGAAAGGAGTTCTTGAGATTGACACTCTGAATGCCATACTGGCTCAGAACAAGATATTGACTCAACAAGTCAACTTGATTTCTCAAAGTCTGTCTGGAATGCAAAATGCACCAAACAGTACTAAGGACGCTTCATCTGAGGAAGAAGCTTATGATCCTGAGAACCCTTCCATGGAAGAGGTGAATTACCTAGGAGAACCCTATGGAAACACCTATAATTCTTCATGGAGAAATCACCCAAATTTCTCATGGAAGAATCAAGAGAGACCTCAACAAGGTTTCAATAACAATAATGGTGGAAGAAACAGGTTTAGCAATAGCAAGCCTTTTCCATCATCTTCTCAGCAACAGACAGAGATTTCTAAGCAGAGTACTTCTGACTTAGCAACAATGGTCTCTGATCTAATAAAGACCACTCAAAGTTTCATGAATGAAACAAGGTCCTCCATCAGAAATTTGGAAGGACAAGTGGGGCAACTGAGCAAGAAAATTACTGAACTCCCTCCTAGCACTCTCCCAAGTAATACAGAAGAAAATCCAAAAGGAGAGTGCAAAGCCATAAACATGGCCGAATATGGAGAGGAAAGAGAGGAGGAGGACGCCACTGAGGAAGACCTCAGTGGGCGTGTACCAATCTCCTCTGAGTTCCTCAATGAGGAACCATGGGAATCTGAGGCTCAAATTGAGACCATAGAGATTCCATTGGACTTACTTCTGCCTTTCATGAGCTCTGATGAGTATTCTTCCTCTGAAGAGGATGAGTATGTCACTGAAGAGCAAGCTGCTAAATACCTTGGAGCAATCATGAAACTGAATGACAAGTTATTTGGAAATGAGACTTGGGAGGATGAACCTCCCTTGCTCACCAAAGAACTGGATGACTTGTCTAGGCGGAAACTGCCTCAAAAGAGGCAGGATCCTGGGAAGTTTTCTATACCTTGTACCATAGGCACCATGACCTTCAAGAAGGCCTTGTGTGACTTAGGGTCAAGTGTAAACCTCATGCCCCTCTCTGTAATGGAGAAATTAGGGATCCTTGAGGTGCAAGCTGCAAGAATCTCATTAGAGATGGCAGACAATTCAAGAAAACAAGCTCATGGACTTGTAGAGAATGTTTTGGTGAAGATTGAGGACCATTACATCCCTACTGATTTCATAGTCCTAGAGACTGGGAAGTGCATGGATGAATCCATCATCCTTGGCAGACCCTTCCTAGCCACAGCAAAGGCTGTGATTGATGTTGATAGAGGAGAGTTGATCATTCAAGTGAATGAAGAATCCTTGGTGTTTAAGGCCCAAGGACATCCCTCTATCATCATGGAGAGGAAGCATGAAGAGCTTCTCTCAAAACAGAGCCAAGCAGAGCCCCCACAGTCAAACTCTAAGTTTGGTGTTGGGAGGCCACAACCAAACTCTAAGTTTGGTGTTGAACCCCCACATTCAAACTCTAAGTTTGGTGTTGGGAGGTTCCAACACGGTTCTGAGCATTTCTGAGGCTCCATGAGAGTCCTCTGTCAAGCTAATGACATTAAAGAAGCGCTTGTTGGGAGGCAACCCAATGTTTTATGGTTAACTATTTTCTTTTGTTATTTTATCTTTTTTTTGTAGGTTGATGATCATAAGAAGTCACAAAAACAATGAAAAAAGCAAAAACAGAATGAAAAACAGGAAGAAAAACAGCACACCCTGGAGGAGAAGAAACTGGCGTTCAAACGCCAGTAATGCTAGCTGTTGGGCGTTTAACGCCCAGTCTGGCACCATTCTGGGCGTTTAACGCCAGAAAGGGGCACCAGACTGGCGTTAAACGCCAGTAAAGGGCAAGAACCTGGCGTTAAACGCCAGGAATGGGCACCAGCCCGGCGTTTAACGCCAGAAATGGCTCAAAACGTGATTTTGAGCAACATTTGGTGCAGGGATGACTTTTCCTTGACACTACAGGATCTGTGGACCCCACAGGACCCTACCATCACTCTCTCTCTTCTTCCCCCATCCACCAATCACCTCAACACCTCTTCCCCAAAAACCCCTCACCTATCAAATCCCATCTTTCTCTTCACCACTCACATCCATCCTTCATAAAACCCCACCAACCTCACCCTTCAAATTCAAACCACTTTCCCTCCCAAACCCACCCATAATGGCCGAACCTTTACCCCCCTCTCTCCTATAAATACCCTTCTTCAACTCTTCATTTTCACACAACCTAAACCCCCTTTCTTACCCTTCTTGGCCGAACACACTACCATCTCCCTTCTTCCTCATTTCTTCTTCTTCTACTCTCTTCTTTCTTCTTTTGCTCGAGGACGAGCAAACATTTTAAGTTTGGTGTGGTAAAAGCGTTGCTTTTTCGTTTTTCCATAACCATTTATGGCATCCAAGGCCGGAGAAACCTCTAGAAAGAGGAAAGGGAAGGCAAAAGCTTCCACCTCCGAGTCATGGGAGATGGATAGATTCCTCTCAAGGGTGCATCAAGACCACTTCTATGAAGTTGTGGCCTTGAAGAAGGTGATCCCCGAGGTCCCCTTTTCACTCAAAAAGGGTGAATATCCAGAGATCCACCATGAGATCCGAAGAAGAGGTTGGGAAGTTCTTACCAACCCCATTCAACAAGTCGGAATCTTGATGGTTCAAGAGTTCTATGCCAATGCATGGATCACCAAGAACCATGACCAAAGTGTGAACCCGAATCCAAAGAATTATCTCACTATGGTTCGGGGGAAATACTTGGATTTTAGTCCGGAGAGTGTGAGGGTGGCGTTCAACTTGCCTATGATGCAAGGAGATGAGCATCCTTACACTAGAAGGGTCAACTTTGATCAAAGGTTGGACCAAGTCCTCACAACCATATGTGAAGAGGGCGCACAATGGAAGCAAGATTCAAGAGGAAAGCCGATTCAATTGAGAAGGCATGACCTCAAGCCCGTGGCTAGAGGATGGTTAGAGTTCATACAACGCTCAATCATTCCCACTAGCAACCGGTCCGAAGTTACCATAGACCGGGCCATCATGATCCATAGTATCATGATTGGAGAAGAAATAGAGGTTCATGAGGTTATAGCCCAAGAACTCTATAAGGTGGCGGACAAGACCTCCACCTTGGCAAGGTTAGCCTTTCCTCATCTCATTTGTCACCTCTGTTATTCAGTTGGAGTTGACATAGAGGGAGACATTCCCATTGATGAGGACAAGCCCATCACCAAGAAAAGGATGGAGTACACAAGAGATCTCACTCATCATGAGATCCCTGAGATTCCTCAAGGGATGAATTTTCCTCCACAAAACTATTGGGAGCAACTAAACACCTCCCTAGGAGAACTAAGTTCCAACATGGGACAACTGAGGGTGGAGCATCAAGAACACTCCATCATCCTTCATGAAATTAGAGAAGATCAAAGAATCATGAGGGAGGAGCAACAAAGACAAGGAAGAGACATTGAGGAGCTCAAGCACTCCATAGGATCTTCAAGAGCAAGAAAGAGCCGCCATCACTAAGGTGGACCCGTTCTTTGATTTCCTTGTTATTGTTCTTCTGTTTTTCGAATTTTTATGCTTATGTTTATCCATGTTTGTGTCTTGTGATCATTAGTGTCTTAGTGTCTATGCCTTAAAGTTATGAATGTCCTATGAATCCATCACCTCTCTTAAATAAAAATGTGCTTAATTGAAAAGGAAAGAATTGCATGAATTCTGAATTTTATAATAGTTTAATTATTTTGATGTGGTGGCAATATTTTTTCTCTGAATGTATGCTTAAACAGTGCATATGTCTTTTGAATTTGTGGTTCATGAATGTTGGCTCTTGAAAGAATGATGAAAAAGGAGACATGTTACTGAGGATCTGAAAAATCAATAAAATGATTCTTGAAGCAAGAAAAAAGCATTTCAAAAAAATAAAAAAAAAACCGAAAAAAAAAACGAAAAAAAAAGAAAAAAAATATAGGAGAAAGGAATAATAAGAGTTGTGATCCAAGGCAATAAGAGTGTGCTTAAGAACCCTGGACACCTCTAATTGGGGACTTTAGCAAAGCTGAGTCACAATCTGAAAGGGTTCACCCAATTATGTGTCTGTGGCATGTATGTATCCGGTGGTAATACTGGAAGACAGAGTGCTTTGGGCCACAGCCAAGACTCAATAAATAGCTATGTTCAAGAATCATCATACTTTACTAAGAGAATCATTAACACTATCTGGATTCTAAGTTCCTAAAGAAGCCAACCATTATGGATTTCAAAGGATAGAGTGAGATGCCAAAACTGTTCGGAGGCAAAAAGTTAAAAGCCCCGCTCATCTGATTAATACTGATCTTCACAGATGTTTTTGGAATTCATTGCATATTCTCTTCTTTTTATCTTATTTGATTTTCAGTTGCTTGAGGACAAGCAACCATTTAAGTTTGGTGTTGTGATGAGCGGATAATTTGTATACTTTTTGGCATTGTTTTTAGTATGTTTTTGATATGATATAGTTAGTTTTTAGTATATTTTTATTAGTTTTTAATTAAAATTCACTTTTCTGGACTTTACTATGAGTTTGTGTGTTTTTCTGTGATTTCAGGTATTTTCTGGCTGAAATTGAGGGACCTGAGCAAAAATCTGATTCTGAGACCAAAAAGGACTGCAGATGCTGTTGGATTCTGACCTCCCTGCATTCGTAGCGGATTTTCTGGAGCTACAGAAGCCCAATTGGCGCGCTCTCAACGGCGTTGAAAAGTAGACATCCTGGGCTTTCCAGCAATATATAATAGTCCATACTTTGCCCAAGATTTGACGGCCCAAACCGGCGTTCAAAGTCACCTCAAGAAATCCCAGCGTTAAACGCTGGAACTGGCACCCAAATGGGAGTTAAACGCCCAAACTGGCACCAAAGCTGGCGTTTAACTCCAAGAAGAGTCTCTACACGAAATTGCTTCATTGCTCAGCCCAAGCACACACCAAGTGGGCCCGGAAGAGGATTTTTATGTCATTTACTCATTTCTGTACACCCTAGGCTACTAGTTTCTTATAAGTAGGACCTTTTACTATTGTATAGAAATCTTTTGATCACTTTTAGATCTCTAGATCATCTTTGGACATTTTAGTTCTTAGATCATTGGGAGGCTGGCCATTCGGCCATGCCTAGACCCTGTTCTTATGTATTTTCAACGGTGGAGTTTCTACACACCATAGATTAAGGGTGTGGAGCTCTGCTGTACCTCGAGTATTAATGCAATTACTATTGTTCTTCCATTCAATTCCGCTTGTTCTTTATCCAAGATATCACTTGTTCTTCAACATGATGAAGGTGATGATTGACGCCCATCACCATTCTCACCCATGAACAAGGTGACTGACAACCATTCTTGTTCTACAAGCATCCGAGGCTTAGTGAATATCTCTTGGATTCCTGATTGCACGATGCATGGTTGATCGCCTGACAACCGAGTGCTCGCCTGACAAACGAGCCAACCATTCCGTGAGATCAGAATCTTCGTGGTAAAGGCAGGACTTGATGGCAGCATTCAAGAGAATCCGGAAGGTCTAACCTTGTCTGTGGTATTCTGAGTAGGATTCAATGATTGAATGACTGTGACGTGCTTCAAACCTGTAACCTACTGGGCGTTAGTGACAGACGCAAAAGAGTTATTCTATTCCGGTAGGGGAGGGAACCAAACCGGTGATTGGCAGTACTGTGACAGAGTGCGTGCATTAGCTTTCACTGCGCGGATGGGAGGTAGCTGCTGACAACAGTGAAACCCTATACGAGCTTGCCATGGAAAGGAGTAAGAAGGATTGGATGAAGGCAGTAGGAAAGCAGAGAGACGGAAGGGAAGGCATCTCCATACACTTGTCTGAAGCTCTTACACCAATGATATACATAAGTATCACTATCCTTATCTTTATGTTATTTTCGTTCATCATCATATACATTTGAGTTTGCCTGACTAAGATTTACAAGATGACCATAGCTTGCTTCAATACTAACAATCTCCGTGGGATCGACCCTTACTCACGTAAGGTTTATTACTTGGACGACCCAGTGCACTTGCTGGTTAGTTGTGCGAAGTTGTGTAATGCCATGGTATTGAGCTACCACGTTTTTGGAGCCATTACCAGGGATTATGAGAGTTGTGAAAAAGTATAGTTCACAATTTCGCGCACCACCCCACCATGGTAAACTCTTTCCATTTCTCTTGTAGATATAATCAATGAATGAATGGAGTTGCCATTGTTAGGTAGTTTTCTTTTTCTTTGCACTCTTGTATATATTGCTTTGATTGCTAGGGTGCTTGTTAGATTTATGTTTTGATTAGAATAGTTATTTTTGAATTGCATTTTTGTTGAATTGCAAGTTTTGTTTGAATAATCTTTGAAAAGTTTTCAAAAACCTTAAAGATTTTTATTAAGTGTAAGTTTTGGTTAGTTTAGAGTGTTTATAGGTTAGGAGAGTGTGAAGTTCTATTTTTATGCTTCTCTAAAAAAAAGGGCTGTCACGCGTAGGCGTAATCGATGCGTACGCGTCGACACCCAAATTTTGGTGATACGAATGACATGCTGAAATAGTGCGGAGAGGGTGCTGCTACATGGTTCCAAACAGAGAGTTGTGCTTGAGCCATGCGGGAACTGTGCATTGGGCACAAAAAGCCCTCATGCGTAGATGTTACCAACGCGTACGTGTTAATATCTTTTTCTTCATTTCACGCGTAAGCGTGAGGGATGCGTACGCATCATCTGTCTTTTCCTCTTTGCCACGCGCATGCGTGACCCATGCGTGCACGTCGCTTTCGCGCCCTGTTCTTTATCCTTTCCCCTTTCTTCTTTCTTTCTTTCTTACTTCTCCCACTTCCTTCCTTCCTTTCTTCTTCTTCATCTCTTCCTTTCCCCCATTTCTTTTCTTCCCCTTTCTATCCCCTCTTTCATTTTCTTTTGTCTATTGAATTTGCATACTTTCATTTGTTGCATTTTAAATTTGTTGCTTGTTCTTATTTTTTTTCTAAGTTTGTTGTTTTAACATTGGTGTTGAATTTTCCCACTCAACTGTTGAGAATTTCTTGGATATTTTTGGTGCTTCGTGACTTGTTTTGTATTGTTGGGTGATGAAATTTTTAGGTCAATGCTTAATCTTTTATGACACTTGTATTCTTTGTTTTCGAGTGAGCAACATTGGGTGATGAACCCCACTCTTATTTTGCATTAGCCCCCGCCTATTTTCTATCTACTTTGATATCTTTATTTTTATGCTTAGTCTTCTATCTTTTTCTCCCCTTTCAAGCTGGCCACCAAGAAGGGAAATAAAAAGCTTCTAAATGGGGGGAACAACAAGTCCCTCCGCACAATCCTTTGAAGAAGCTCATCAGTTGTAGCAATCCACCCTAATCCACTTTGCTCATCTTTGAATGCACCAAGGACGGTGCAATCTTTAAGTGTGGAGAGGTCGAGGACCGACTTCCATGGGTAACTACATCCTTTTCCAACACCAATTCTTAATCTTCTTTATTAGCTAGTTGTTGCATTCCATGATAGATTGCATGATATTTAGAGTTGTACATATTCTACCCATTTTTATGTTAGTACTACTTGGTTAGAGTGATGATTTTTTTTCCAAGAAACTGTTTTAGGGCACCCTACCAATTTGAATAAAAAAATTTTTTGTGTTGAACTTGCTTGAAGGAATTGACTTCGAAACATGTTTTTGAGCTCAGAACACATAAGCATGTGAGTTTTGAGCCTAACTGTCTGGTTACATCATATAACCACTATTTTCATTCTTATGTGTATTATTCTCTTTCTATGATTGTAATCTTTGATTTGTTTGATTCTTTATGTCCATTGTTTTGTGTATGAATGCATTTATATGATTGAGGCCATTATTTCATTTAGCTCACTTATCCAAATAGCCTACCCTTTTATCTTCCATTGTTAACCAAGTTTGAGCCTATTTTAATTCCCTTTTATTCTTAATTTTAGCACATCACTACCCCTAGTGAAAAAATAATAAATGTCCTTAATTTGGATATTTTATTAGTTTAGGCTAGTGAGAGTGTGTATCATTCAAGTGTGGGGAAGTTTAGGAATATTGGTTGAGATAAAAGTGTATTTTTGTATTTTTGTTGAAGATCTTGGGAATTTGGTACACATTCATGCATTGAATGTTTAAACCATATGCATTGATGCTCTTGTATATATTTTAGTTTGAAAAGAAAAAAATAATAATAAAAGAAAAAAATAATAATAAATAAATAAATAAATAAAAAGAAAAAAATAGAGAAAGAAAAAGAGAAAAAGAAAGGCAATAAAAATGGGACAAAATTCCCCAAAGGAAAGGTCAATAATAATCAATGCATATAGAATGTGAATTGAAGAGAATGCATGAGTGTGTGAAAAAGTGAAGAACGGGTCGTTAGGTTTTGCATTTGAATTGTATAGGTTGTTATCTGTGTTAGGTGAGAGCTTAGGTTAATCAAAGATTCAAATTTCAAGCTCATTTGGCCATATGCATCCTTACATTTACCCTAGCCCCATTAAAACCTATGGATAAGCCCTCATAATAAATATATTCATGCATTGAATAATTGTTGATTGTTAGATGAAAAATAAATCTTGGAAAGCATGATTAGAGGAAATTTGAGTGAATCAATCCTATACACTTGAGTGACTAGAGCGGATACACTTTCAACAAGGGTTCGATTCTCAATTCATTGTTTCCTACTTTCACGAGCTTTCCTCTTGCAAGTTTGTTTGTACTTCATTTTGAGATTTGGATTGGTGGAATTCACGAATCATCATGCTTTGTTAGCCTTACATGTTCATATATGTTTGACGTTAGGATTCTTGCTAGTAAAGAATTTGTAAAAATATAGTCGTGTTGTGAGTATAGATTCTAAACCAACAGAAAATCCCTTCGTACAAACGTTTTGGTTGTCACAAGTAACAAACCCTTTTAAAATTGATAACCGAGTATTCAAATCTCGGGTCGTCTTCTCAAGGAATTGCAGGGAGGTATGTTCTTATTATTGGTTATGGGTTTTGTAAATTGGGGTTTTGAAAGCGGGGAACAAGTAAATTAAAGGACAAATAGAATAAATAATTAACTATAAAATAAACTCTTGGCAAGATATGAAAATTCAGAAGTCCTATCCTAGTTACTCCTATAAGAATGGAAGTTAATCCCACTTAGTTAACCTTTGCGTAAGCAAGGGAAAGTCAAGTGAACCAATTGGTTAGATTTACCAAGTCCTAGCCAACTCCTAAGGAAAGACTAGAGTTAGTGGAATTCCAGTTAATTAGCTGACATAACAATCAATTCTGAATAGTTGATAACTCAAGAGCTTTCAATTAATTAATTAAAACCAATAATATAAAAAGCTAAATAAGAATCATAAATATCTGGAATACCTCAAATATCATTCATTCAAAGCAGTCAAATCTAACATGGAAAATATTCATAAGCCAATTGGGCAACATAAATCAAACATAAATAAAAGCATTAAAGTATCTCAAAGTAGAAGAGAAATATAAAGTAAAAGAAATATTGAACCTGATGAAGAGTTGAAATCCTAATTCCTTTAAGAGGAATCCTAATCCTAAAACCTAAGAGAGAGGAGAGAACCTCTCTCACTAAAACTACATCTAAACTACGAAAAGTAACTAATTGGCTAGCTCCCCTTTGAATGGATGCATTCCCCTACTTCATAACCTCTGGTCTGTGCTTTCTGGACTTGGATTTGGGCCAAAAAGGGCTTCAGAAATCGCTGGGATCGCTTTCTGTGATTTCTGGTGCGTGGCCTCTGTCACGCATCCGCGTGGGTCATGATACGTGAAAATTTGGATTTCACGTATAACCGGCAAGTATACCGGGTCGTATCAAGTAATAAAACTCACTAAGAGTGAGGTCGATCCCACGGAGATTGGTAGATTAAGCAACTTTAGTTAAATGGTAAATTTAGTCAAGCAAACATGGTTTTGATTTCATGAGCATTTTGATTTTTGAACATAATTATAGGAATTTAAATGGCAAAGAATGTAAAGAACTAGAAGATAGAAATAAAGTGCAAGTAAATGACGGAAACTTAAAGTGCAAGAAACTTAAATGACATCAAAGATAAATTGCAAGGAATTAAAGGGTGCAGAAATTTAAAGAACATAAGAGTAAATGGCAAGAAGTAAATGAACAGAATGTAAATAACAAGAGTAGTAAATAGACAGAATGTAGAAGGGGATTGGGAAATGGGTAATCAAACAACTAGAAGCAAAAGAAATGGGAATAGATGATAGAAAGAATCATTAGGGATCAGAGATGCAAGTGTTCATGAATTGATGTTAGTCAAGTCCTTCTCAATCATGGGTATAGATCCATGGCAAGTGGGTAATTGAATCCCAATCTCTTGGTGATTCAATTTCTCTCAACATAACCAATTGTCACTCTCGTTATCT
The DNA here is from genome assembly GCF_014773155.1 of Arachis stenosperma. Taxonomy (NCBI): domain Eukaryota; kingdom Viridiplantae; phylum Streptophyta; class Magnoliopsida; order Fabales; family Fabaceae; genus Arachis; species Arachis stenosperma. The sequence goes on from NC_080377.1 coordinate 92,772,504, forward strand.
AATTGTTCATGAGAAGAGATGAGGCTCAATTCTAATCCAGCCACACAATTCCCAAAGTCTCAACCATGGAAAGTTACATCTCACATACTAACCAAGGTTTATTGATTGAGGGAATCATGAAAGGATGAACTCTAAACTGAATTATGTGGCTCATTCCTCAAATTCACCACACAATTCTCATAGATTAACCCCTCTCTCGATGGTGGTTGAATCTTTGAAGAACAAGAGTTTCCTCTTTGGATCAACCACATAAATTGAGGAGGAAAAGAGGAGTTCATCAATTCATTGTAACAAACAGAGCTCTTCCCCCTAATGAATGGTGGGGTTTAGTGAATCATAGCTCCAATTGAAAACTAAATTGCATGAAACTAAAGTGCATGAAAATAAAGAGTGAGACTTCAAAACAGAAATTGAGAATTCAAGAATTCATAGATGAAAACTACAAATTAAACTACACTACTACTAAGGAAGAAGAGAAGGGGAAGTGAAGAAGAGTGTATGAAGGGGAGGGGTCCGAAGACCCACTCTCAATGGAGTGTGCCAATTCACAGAATTCCAAATTTGTCTCCTCCGTATCCCCCCAATCTAACCTCCTAATGCTATGAGACTATGGCCTTTATATAGGCTTTTCTAAATTACAAATTGAAATGAAATTAAAAGCAAATTACAACTAAATGAAAATCAACTATTCTAGATGATTCTTGTGGCCATGATTGATTGAGATTTATGGGTTTTTCTTGCTTGAGGTTAGCTAGCTCATGAGTGGAGTTGCTGCCCTTTTAAGGAAAACAGAGGAAGCAAAGCTTGTTCACATCAATTCTGGCCCAGTGAACAAGCGTTATTGGCAAACACGCCAATGTTATTGCACGTTGGCAACGTGCTCATGGGTTTCCTGGGCTGGGGCTTGGTGATAGGCGTTGCTAGCCCAAGTTATTGCCAAACACTTGGCTCTTCTTCTTGGTTTCACTTTTCATGCTTAATGTTGCCTAAACTTTGAGCTTCAATCCTTTGCTTAAATATGAACTATGATATATCATTGGAAAGCTCTTGATGTCTACTTTCCAATGCCACTGGAATCACCTCATTTGGACTTTCCTAGCTCAAGTTATGCTCCATTGAAGATGGCAAGGTCAGGCTGCCCTGGTTGGGCGTTTTTGTGGATAACGCCACCAATAACGTGCTCAACAACGCCCCTAGCCCAAATTTCTTGGCCTGGGCGTTGTTGCTGGAGTTGCCAAGGAACACGCCAGTTCATTTTGGCCCTGGCAACGTGTTCGACTCCCCCTCCTTGGCCTACTCATGCTTCCTTGAATTTCAACCTCATTTCCTTGTTTTTGGGGCCTAAAGATGACTCTGATTCGAGCTTCCATTTCATGCTCCACTATAGACTATTATATATGGTTGGAAAGCTCTAAATGTCAGCTTTCCAATGCAATTGGAAGCACTCAATTTGGACCTCTATAACTCAAGATATCTTCCATTGAAGAGGACATGGTCAGGCTGCCTTGTTGGAGTTGTTGTGGATAACGCCCCTACATTCCAAGTTAGCAACGTGCATCACAATTTCCTCACCATCCTGGCGTTGTTGATGAACACTCCTTCTCTTCAGCACGTTGGCAACGTGCTCGAGCCTTTCTCAAGGCTCCATGTTTGCTTCCTGGCGTTGGCAACGTGCATGGCAAGGCTTATGGGCGTTAGCAACGTGCATGGCATGGCTTATGGGCGTTGGCAACTTGATTGGTGCCCTTCCTGGCGTTGGCAACGTGCATGGCAAGGCTTATGGGCGTTAGCAACGTGCATGGCATTCCTTTCTTCATTTTGGGCGTTGGCAACTTGGTTGGGCGTTGCCAACTTGGTGAGCAAGCCAGAAACAATACTTTCCATGTTTGAGGCTCTAAATGAAGCCCACATTTGAACCTTCAAATGAACTCCAATTTCATATTGTGATATATGGTTGAAAAGCTCTTGATGTCTACTTTCCAATGCCACTGATTTCACCTCAATTGGAGTTTTCTAGCTCAAGATACACGTTCTTGAAGAGAGCATCCTCAAGCTGCCTGGGCGTTGTTGCCCAAGTTGTTGGCAAACACGCCAGCAACAACGCCAGGCTCTTCTTCAACTTGGCTTGGGCGTTGCCAACTTGGTGTTGGCGTTGGCAACGTGCTACTCTTCCCCTGGTGGCTTCCCCTGATGGCTCCTGGCGTTGCCAACTTGCTGCTCAAGTTGGCAACTTGCAATGCTTCATTTCCTTGCTCTTGGGGCTTGAGTTTCCCTCTGATTTGAGCTTCCATTCCTCGCCACATTATGGACTATTATATATCGTTGGAAAGCTCTTGATGTCAGCTTCTCAACGCAATTGGAATCATGCCAATTGGATCCTTGTGGTTCAAGATATTCATCCTTGAAGAGGGGGAGGTCAAGCTGCCAACTCTGCTGGACACACACTAGCAAGTTGCCAACTTGATTTCCAAGTTGCCAACTTGCTTGTTCTTCCTTTCTCCAATATTTTCTTGCTCCATTGTCTTCTTGCTTCATCACCTAACATAAACCAAAGAACTTTCCTCAAATTTTTGCCATCTTATGCAATAATTTTCAAGGGAATCATTCACATCAACTTGTATATAAACTCCTTGATTTATTTGCATGAATTATGCCAAATTTCACTTAATTCTAGGTTCATGGATGCATGGAGGAAAACTCACAAAATTGCTCATTTATTTCAAAGAAAGTGAATGAACCTAAGCTAAAACTAACTAAACTAACTAGTTAAAATGGCAAATATGCGAATGCATCACAACACCAAACTTAAACCTTGCTTGTCCTCAAGCAAGAAAAGAATCATGCAATAGAGATTGACAATCCAAGGTTAGAAGAACAGCAAGTTAATGTTCATGGCAAGCTAGTTTTCTATGCATGCTACAATCACAAAAGAAATGTAAATGATTGATGTTTCTATCTAGCTCACTTTATGAAATCTTTTTCTTATAATTCTTCCTTGAAACAAGCTTTTGATTTTTCTTATTAGCTTCTCCTTTTGGGTGCTTTGCCCCATGAGTTAATAACAAAGCTACGATTCTAAATGCTTTGTTTTCAAGTATTACCACTTGATACATAAGCACCACAAGCATTTGAATTAGAGGACTTCATTAAGCTCATTTTTCTTTTCTTTTCTTGACTCTCTAATCATTGATGCTCAGAACCTTGAGCTTTGAGGGAGTGCTTTTGCACTTGAGCCTAGCCTTGACTTCTAAGTGTTTTGTTTTCAAGCATTTTACTTGATACATAAACACCACAAGTACATAACAATGAAATTGTCATTGGTACTCAGAGCCTTCAGCTTTCTCATTCTTTCCCTTTTTCTTTTCTTGCCTTAATTGCATTTGCTTCTTCAAGGTTTTCATGATTTTCAAAAGATTTCACAAAAAGTCCTAGATGAAAACTTCAATTAAATAAAGTCTAATGTACTTGAGCAACAATCAATCATACTAGCTTTCCAATATTTGTATGCACATGCTAAGTTCTTCTTTCATGCCTTGTTTGTTTATGATCATGATGCTTTATTGCTTTTGAATTCACAAAACTCAAGTTGGTGGTCATAATGCCACAGCAGCATATTGCAATTTAGAAATCAAACTATGCCCATTCATATCTCACATGCATACAGAGAAGGTAATAAGACAATCATGCAATTTAAAGTGCTGGAAACAAATGAGAGAAAAAAAAAAGAACTTTACAACCTTGTAATTTATCTTCTCTATTGTTGTCCTTTTCCTCCTTTTCTTTCTCTTCCCACACCAAACTTAGAATGATTGCTTGTCCTCAAGCAACAATTAGAACCGTGGCTATGGGGCTAAGATAGATCATGAATGTCTTACACAATGAAACATTAGTAGCACATGTGTTTCAAGCAAACAAAATTAAAGATAACAATTAAGGCACAAGAGACAGAGACATTTTGATTGCAAACTTAAGAAGGTGAGCACAATACATTGCATAAAAGATAAGTGGCACACCAAACTTAGAATCTTGGTGTGTCACTCTCATTTTTGATTTGATGCAATCATCCAAAAAGATTGAAAACAATTTGTTGCAAGGCAACACCAAACTTAAAATGTAACCATATGCCAATTTATTGAATTTAAATAAAACAAAGAACGAAAACAAAGCAGAGAAGAGAAATTATACCTATGGTGGACATGTTGTTCACTTTCTTCCTCTTCTTCCAGTTTGTTAATAGGAATGACCTTAAGGGGGGAGAAGATTCAGCTAGTGTCCCCTGTCTTGGCCTCTCCTCAGCAAACTTTCTTTTGTTAATGGCTTGATTGAGCTTGCTTGCTGGATCATGGGGAGGATTGCTTGTGGTTGACCCTTTTTCTTCATGAATATTGTCCTTGGTAGCTTGGTCACAATCCTCTTCTTGGTGCTTTTGTTAATTGCCTTCACTTTCTTGAATCCAAGTCTTGGTGGTTGTGTGATTGTTAGAGTCTTCTTTTCATCAAAAGCCTTTTGTATTGGTGGTTCCATGAGCCCTTCCTTCATGTGATTTTCTGCTTCACTTGAGTGTGAATTCTCTGGAATGACTTCCTCACGTTCATGCTCCTCCACTCCTTTCTTTGCACCCAACATTTGCTTTAATAGCTCTATCATGGAGGAGGTTTGTTGATCTTCCCAACATCTCTTCATCTCCTCTTCATACCTTTCAATCATGGTTTCAAGTGTTGAGGCGTTTTGGTCCAGGGAAGTTTGTGAGAGTTGTGAGTCTTCATGTTCTCTTGTCATCTCAAGTGCAATTTCAGGTTCAACCACCTCTACCTCATTTTTCATTGAAATTTCTCTTGACACAGAGGCTTCCTCATCTTGCTTTTCCACTTCCTCACCCACAAATTTGTCTTCATCCGTACTGTTTGATGGTTCTAAGTTCCTCTTTGTTTGCTCTAAGGACCCATTTATCTGCTCGAGGATGGTTTCTTCCCAAGATGGGGATTTTGTGTAAAATTCCACTAGTTTTCTCTGTATTTCAATGCCTTCAAGGTATTCCTCATCTGTTAATTCAAGAGATGAAGGTTGAGAGTAATTTTGGTGACGTGAATGTATTGTGGTGAAGTTGTGTTGAGGGGTGTGGAATAAGTTGTGTGATTGATGGGATGACTGGTATGGATTTTGGAGGAAACTTTGTGTTGAGGCATAATCAAGTGGTGAAGAATTTTGATATGAAAAATTTGGAGGTGAGGTTGGATAATTAAGAGGTGCTGGCTCATGATGGATGGGATAAGAAACATTAAATTCTCCTTGGTTTTGTCCTTCCCAATCACAATTTGGATAGTTGTCCCATTCATAGGAGTATGAATCATTTTGTGTTCTTGTGAAGCATCCCATTTGGTTTGATTGCTCAAACCCCATCATTCCTTGGTCTTGATTTTCCCAACCACAATTAGTATGGTAACTTGAATCATTTTGTGGTGGTGGAAAATACCCCATGTAACTTTCTTGATCATTATGTGACCTTGGGGCATATCCCATTTGGGTTGATTGCTCATGATCCATCATTTCTTGTTGATATTCCCATCCACCATAAGGATAATGATATGAATCATTTTGTGGTGGTGGTTGGTATCCCATATGATTCTCTTGCTCATCTTGTGTCTCTGAAGCAAACCTCCATGGATTGGAGTGCTCAGAATTTGTATTTTCTTGGTGATATTCCCAGCCACCATTAGAGATTGGTGGTGGTGGGTGATATCCCAGAAAGTTTGTTTGATCAAAAGATGAGGTAAACTCCATTTAAGTTTTGTAAAACACAATCACCAAAGCAATTGAAATTCATATCTCAGATGAGAATCTCTTAGTGAGGCAATAACACAAACACTTAGTGTCAAAAAGAAAACAAAAAGATTAAAAGAACTGTACAAAGCAAAAACAAAGAAAATGCTTAATCTAAACTACCATTCACTTAATCATTGTCAATCTTTTCCAATCCCCGGCAACGACGCCAAAAACTTGATACGTGAAAATTTGGATTTCACGTATAACCGGCAAGTATACCGGGTCGTATCAAGTAATAAAACTCACTAAGAGTGAGGTCGATCCCACGGAGATTGGTAGATTAAGCAACTTTAGTTAAATGGTAAATTTAGTCAAGCAAACATGGTTTTGATTTCATGAGCATTTTGATTTTTGAACATAATTATAGGAATTTAAATGGCAAAGAATGTAAAGAACTAGAAGATAGAAATAAAGTGCAAGTAAATGACGGAAACTTAAAGTGCAAGAAACTTAAATGACATCAAAGATAAATTGCAAGGAATTAAAGGGTGCAGAAATTTAAAGAACATAAGAGTAAATGGCAAGAAGTAAATGAACAGAATGTAAATAACAAGAGTAGTAAATAGACAGAATGTAGAAGGGGATTGGGAAATGGGTAATCAAACAACTAGAAGCAAAAGAAATGGGAATAGATGATAGAAAGAATCATTAGGGATCAGAGATGCAAGTGTTCATGAATTGATGTTAGTCAAGTCCTTCTCAATCATGGGTATAGATCCATGGCAAGTGGGTAATTGAATCCCAATCTCTTGGTGATTCAATTTCTCTCAACATAACCAATTGTCACTCTCGTTATCTAATTGTTCATGAGAAGAGATGAGGCTCAATTCTAATCCAGCCACACAATTCCCAAAGTCTCAACCATGGAAAGTTACATCTCACATACTAACCAAGGTTTATTGATTGAGGGAATCATGAAAGGATGAACTCTAAACTGAATTATGTGGCTCATTCCTCAAATTCACCACACAATTCTCATAGATTAACCCCTCTCTCGATGGTGGTTGAATCTTTGAAGAACAAGAGTTTCCTCTTTGGATCAACCACATGAATTGAGGAGGAAAAGAGGAGTTCATCAATTCATTGTAACAAACAGAGCTCTTCCCCCTAATGAATGGTGGGGTTTAGTGAATCATAGCTCCAATTGAAAACTAAATTGCATGAAACTAAAGTGCATGAAAATAAAGAGTGAGACTTCAAAACAGAAATTGAGAATTCAAGAATTCATAGATGAAAACTACAAATTAAACTACACTACTACTAAGGAAGAAGAGAAGGGGAAGTGAAGAAGAGTGTATGAAGGGGAGGGGTCCGAAGACCCACTCTCAATGGAGTGTGCCAATTCACAGAATTCCAAATTTGTCTCCTCCGTATCCCCCCAATCTAACCTCCTAATGCTATGAGACTATGGCCTTTATATAGGCTTTTCTAAATTACAAATTGAAATGAAATTAAAAGCAAATTACAATTAAATGAAAATCAACTATTCTAGATGATTCTTGTGGCCTTGATTGATTGAGATTTATGGGTTTTTCTTGCTTGAGGTTAGCTAGCTCATGAGTGGAGTTGCTGCCCTTTTAAGGAAAACAGAGGAAGCAAAGCTTGTTCACATCAATTCTGGCCCAGTGAACAAGCGTTATTGGCAAACACGCCAATGTTATTGCACGTTGGCAACGTGCTCATGGGTTTCCTGGGCTGGGGCTTGGTGATAGGCGTTGCTAGCCCAAGTTATTGCCAAACACTTGGCTCTTCTTCTTGGTTTCACTTTTCATGCTTAATGTTGCCTAAACTTTGAGCTTCAATCCTTTGCTTAAATATGAACTATGATATATCATTGGAAAGCTCTTGATGTCTACTTTCCAATGCCACTGGAATCACCTCATTTGGACTTTCCTAGCTCAAGTTATACTCCATTGAAGATGGCAAGGTCAGGCTGCCCTGGTTGGGCGTTTTTGTGGATAACGCCACCAATAACGTGCTCAACAACGCCCCTAGCCCAAATTTCTTGGCCTGGGCGTTGTTGCTGGAGTTGCCAAGGAACACGCCAGTTCATTTTGGCCCTGGCAACGTGTTCGACTCCCCCTCCTTGGCCTACTCATGCTTCCTTGAATTTCAACCTCATTTCCTTGTTTTTGGGGCCTAAAGATGACTCTGATTCGAGCTTCCATTTCATGCTCCACTATAGACTATTATATATGGTTGGAAAGCTCTAAATGTCAGCTTTCCAATGCAATTGGAAGCACTCAATTTGGACTTCTATAACTCAAGATATCTTCCATTGAAGAGGACATGGTCAGGCTGCCTTGTTGGAGTTGTTGTGGATAACGCCCCTACATTCCAAGTTAGCAACGTGCATCACAATTTCCTCACCATCCTGGCGTTGTTGATGAACACTCCTTCTCTTCAGCACGTTGGCAACGTGCTCGAGCCTTTCTCAAGGCTCCATGTTTGCTTCCTGGCGTTGGCAACGTGCATGGCAAGGCTTATGGGCGTTAGCAACGTGCATGGCATGGCTTATGGGCGTTGGCAACTTGATTGGTGCCCTTCCTGGCGTTGGCAACGTGCATGGCAAGGCTTATGGGCGTTAGCAACGTGCATGGCATTCCTTTCTTCATTTTGGGCGTTGGCAACTTGGTTGGGCGTTGCCAACTTGGTGAGCAAGCCAGAAACAATACTTTCCATGTTTGAGGCTCTAAATGAAGCCCACATTTGAACCTTCAAATGAACTCCAATTTCATATTGTGATATATGGTTGAAAAGCTATTGATGTCTACTTTCCAATGCCACTGATTTCACCTCAATTGGAGTTTTCTAGCTCAAGATACACGTTCTTGAAGAGAGCATCCTCAAGCTGCCTGGGCGTTGTTGCCCAAGTTGTTGGCAAACACGCCAGCAACAACGCCAGGCTCTTCTTCAACTTGGCTTGGGCGTTGCCAACTTGGTGTTGGCGTTGGCAACGTGCTACTCTTCCCCTGGTGGCTTCCCCTGATGGCTCCTGGCGTTGCCAACTTGCTGCTCAAGTTGGCAACTTGCAATGCTTCATTTCCTTGCTCTTGGGGCTTGAGTTTCCCTCTGATTTGAGCTTCCATTCCTCGCCACATTATGGACTATTATATATCGTTGGAAAGCTCTTGATGTCAGCTTCTCAACGCAATTGGAATCATGCCAATTGGATCCTTGTGGTTCAAGATATTCATCCTTGAAGAGGGGGAGGTCAAGCTGCCAACTCTGCTGGACACACACTAGCAAGTTGCCAACTTGATTTCCAAGTTGCCAACTTGCTTGTTCTTCCTTTCTCCAATATTTTCTTGCTCCATTGTCTTCTTGCTTCATCACCTAACATAAACCAAAGAACTTTCCTCAAATTTTTTCCATCTTATGCAATAATTTTCAAGGGAATCATTCACATCAACTTGTATATAAACTCCTTGATTTATTTGCATGAATTATGCCAAATTTCACTTAATTCTAGGTTCATGGATGCATGGAGGAAAACTCACAAAATTGCTCATTTATTTCAAAGAAAGTGAATGAACCTAAGCTAAAACTAACTAAACTAACTAGTTAAAATGGCAAATATGCGAATGCATCAGGTCACGCGGTCGTGTCATGTGGAATTTTCCTTGTCACGCGGTCGCTTCAGTCATGCGTCCGCGTCATATGCGTTTCGCTTGTGGCGCGCGATCGCGTCAATCATGCGATCGCATCATTGCCATTTTGCGTTGGCATGCGGCCGCGTTGTCCATGCGATCGCGTTGCTGCCAGTTTCTTTAAAAACTCCATTTTATGCTTTCCTTCCATTTTCACATGTTTCCTCTTCATCCTTTAAGTCATTCCTGCATTAGAAGATCTGAAATTACTGAACACACGAATCACGGCATCGAATGGCAACAAAAGATATTTAAAAATTATAACTTTTAAAGCCTAGAAAATATGTTTTTCACATACATCACATAATAAGGAAGGGAAGGTAAAACCATGCAATTTCACATGCATAAGTGGGTGAAGGATTGAATAAAACACTTAAATTCAGCACAAATTATATCATAAAATATGGGTTTATCAACCTCCCCCCACTTAAACAATAGCATGCCCTCATGCTAAATCCAAGAGAAAAGAGTGAAGGTGAAATAGTGGGATCTCATTCAATGCAATCTATTCTAAATGCATCTACCTAAATGAGTCATGCAAATCTAGTTATTATTCACTTGTATATAAACCTTACATGTAGTTAAATTAAGTCACATTCTCAAGGGATCATATATGCATAGCCAACCTTAGATAATGTTAAAGTACTTTTACAATTGAGATGGACAAAAATTATTTTTCAAACTTGCAAGATAATTTATAATAGAAGTAGAGATATATGGTGATGAGCTATTGAACCCTTACTGGATTTTGTGTTTACTCTCTAGTCACTCAGTGTTTATTGACTTAATCACTCTATTCTTCTTTTTATTCTTGTTTTCCATAACTTTGTTCTTCATCTATCCAATCAACAATTATAGAATATAGGCATACAAAAATCATGAGGTCTTTGATTAAGGTTGTAATGGGGCCAAGGTAACGGTAAGGATATATGTATAAGGCTAAGTGAGCTAATTAAGTGAATCATTGATTAGTCTAAGATCTCACCTAACATACATATTTTGTAAAGCAAAGCTTCTTTACCTATTTACCCAAATTTTCCACTTTTTATGTTACATGCTCATATTCTGATTTTTTTTCTATTTATTTGTATTCCATGTGCATCGCTTTTTTTTTCTTTTTTTTAACACATGGTAATTAATTTATTTTGACTTCACATGAGCATGCTTCCCAAATTATTTTCACATAACTTGTTTAATTAATTTCCTACTTTTCTATCATCCCATGTTCCCATAAAGTTTTCTACACTTAAATTTTACACAAAATCTATCTTAAGCTAACCAAGGATTCAACTTGAGATTTTTATTTTGTTTTCCTGCTTAAGGCTAGTAATGTGGTTATAAGGAAGAAGGGGATTAAAAGGCTCAAGGGGGCTAACAAGGGTGATGTAAAAGGTAGGCTAATTTGGGAGTGGTGAGCTAGAATCAATCAATGGCCTCAATCACTTTCTTGGTATGTATCTATGTTCTATAATCGGACATACAGATTAAAACAAAGTAAAGAATACCAGAATAAATAAGAAGGGCGGAACACACAGGAATAAAATATTATGGTTTAAATGCAACCATACAATTAAGCTCAAAACTCACAGGCTGTGTGTTCTCAAGCTCATAAATCATATATCAGTTATGTATGTTGTTCCGAGGGTTACCTGAAACTATAGGTCGATCTCGGATGAGATCTTCTGTGCTGGTCGGAGCCGACGTGTTCGGCAGGTGTGTAGCGGCCGGAGCTGGTGTGTCCGACTTGTTGGACTTGGTGGTGGTGTTGATCCTTCGTCCCCGGAGGGTGGGGGGTACCTGCAAGAGACTCCGATGCTTAAGTTAACAAGGGTATTAAGCAGGTATTGAGTAGAATCAGAGTATGAGTTATACTTGGGTGCTCCAGTATATTTATAATAGTGAGATGTGGCCTCCTGCGGATAAGATAAGTTAGTTATCTTATCTTATCTTTATCTTGTCTTTAAGTGAGGTCATCTTTAAGGGAACCGCCTTTATCTCTATAGGCTTGGGCAGCCCTTGGATTTGGGGCGCGTTCCTCGATTTGGGCCCTTCGTTTGGGCTTTCCTGTGACTTGGCCGAGCTCTTTGAGGAGAGGTCGGGTTGTCCTGACCTGAAGAGGTCGGGTTGTACTGACCTGAAGAGGTCGGTCGCTTTGTCTGTCGAACATCCTGGGTCGGACATCTTGACCCAGGGTATGAACAGTGCCCCTGCTTGAGCTCGGTCTTTCTGTTGAGGTCGAGTTTTTTGACTTCGGTCCTTTCATGATGAAGCCAAATTCAAGCATTTTGTCGATTTCTTCTTTTTGTAGAATCTTTTGAATGTAGAACGTTTTCCTCTAAAGGCGCGCGTTTTTATATCAGCGCTTTGCTTTGGGAACGTGGAAGGGTTTAGTACCTTCATTAATTGGTATTAATTGCCCCGTTTTCTCCTGGATTTTATTTTGAATTTTCTCAATCAAAAACGGTTTCTCTTCTTCGCTCTTCTTTGTAACTTCTCCCTTTACTCTCTCATTTTTCTGTTTCTTTCGTAACTTCTTCTTGCAACGTCTGTTCTGTCATTACTCTCTGTGGAAGAGGGGTGATTACCAGATTTTCTCCTTTCTACCTTTGCGGTCTTTTGCTTCGAGGTTTTTCTTCTATTTCTCCAGGTTCAATTTTTCTTCTTCTGTTCCTTTTATATGTTGGTAGAAAGTTTAAATTTTGCTCAGAGAAAGTTGGGATCTTTCTGTTTTTACCATGCCTGATTGTTTGCGTGTTCCGGATTTTCTTCGTTTTTTGGTGCGAGTCTTTTGCTTTTCTTGTTGCTTGAATCTTTTCTTAGGGCTTTTGCATGTTGTCGCCGCTTCTGGTTGCGCCTTTGATGATGATTTTTGCTTGATTCTGAAAAAGTTTGCGTCTTTGATGATTTTTTGCTTGGTATTTTCGATGTTTGATAATGCTTTTTGCTGATAGACTGTAGAAAGGTGGTGACTTTGTGTTTTTGTTTTTGCTTCCTTTGTTTCCTTTGAGACTTTATTTTCTTTCTGATGAGTGCCGGGGCGTAAGCTGTAGAAATTTCTTGAATCCTTGCTTTGTTATTACCTCCAAAGGATGCCCCAGTACTTTTGGTTTGAGTCTTAGGGTTTTCCTTTTCGTGGTTTCATCATCTGAGAAGTATCGACCGAGTTGTTTTCTTCCTATCTAAGATGTTTGTCGTAACCCCTATCTTCTTTTCTTACTTGTAGGATTTAGTTGGTCTCATGTCTTCTCGCAATAACATTGTAGAGATGTCTTCCAGAGTTCCCGAGGGGATGTCCGATTGGCTGGACTCCCTTGTTTTGTTGTGTGTTTCCGTTGTGGATGCTGAATTTTACACAGAGCTAAGGAAGCGTCATAGGATTTGTGGTAACAATGCTCAGGAGGGGGATTACGAGCTTGTTGCTCCTGATTCTGATGAGAGGGTTTGCTTTACGACTTCCATTGAGAGGGAGCATCCCTTCTTCTATGCCTATGAATACTTTTTCAGCCAGTTGAATGTTACTTTTCCTTTTACTGCTTTTGAAACCGACCTGTTGTGGTCGTGTAACATTGCTCCATCCCAGCTTCACCCAAATTCCTGGGGTTTTATTAAAATTTTCCAACTTCTCTGTCGTGAACTAGATGTAACACCTTCTCAAACTCTTTTTCTTTACTTGTTTGTTTCCGCCAAGCCTGGCGGTTCTTCAAAAAAGAAAGCTTCTTGGGTTTCTTTCCGGTCCGCCCAGGGCTATAAAGTGTTTGCGATGTATGACGAGTCCTTTAAGGACTTCAAGAACTACTTCTTTAAAGTTCGAGCTGTCGAGGGGGCCCGCCCCTTTTTTCTTGATGAAAATGACGAGCCTGCTTTTCCTCTAGAGTGGCAAAAGAATGTAAGAGTGCCACGTTACACATGGGAAATGTTTAGTGAGGTTGAGCGGGCCTTTGTAGTTGTTCTTGAAGATTTGTGGGGGAAGCCTCCCCATCTGGATACGAAGAGATTTTTGAGTGATCCATCTTTGGTTCGGGCTGCTTTGGGTACTGTCTGCTTTATTATTTTTATACTTGCTTTTCTAAGCTTTTTTCTTCTTCTATGTTGTAATCTGTCTTTTGTGGTACCTAGTTCTCCCAGGCCGAGGAAAGCAATTCTTATTCGTCGGGTTCGCTTGGTCGATCCTCTGCAATCTTCTGCTACAGCTCCTGGTGCCCCTCCTTGTAAGAAGCAAAAGTCATCCGAGCCCTTTAACCTGGATGCCCCAGATTTTGATGCTATCGAGTTTTTCGACCAGCAAATTGCCCCCTATGGTGGGCTTTCTATGGACGATGTTTCTCTTCTTCAGCATCTGGATTTTGTCACTAAAAGTAGTGTGAAGATGGCTCATATGGGTGCCGCTATATTCCGAACAATTCAGGGGATTCCGATTCATGCCACAAAATCCTTTATGTAAGAGGCCAAGTCAGAATTTGATCGAATCAAGGGTCTGAAGGAGGAGTTGGAGGTGAAGTTGGCGAAGGTGGAGAAGGAGCTAGAGGGTGAGAAGGCCAGCTCTATTGCCCTTTCCAACTTGTTTCTTGGTGGTTCTTTTGCGCTGGTCCCCCTTTAAGTTATTTCTGTAATCCTCTTTTTTGGACCTTTGTCAGGTCTCTTCCAGGGATTACTTTGATAACTTTTTAGTGGCAGGAGTCCGATTTGGTTATGTCGGTCTCCTTTAAGTTATTTTTCGTAGTCCTCTTTCTTGAATCTTTGTCAGATCTCTTTTAGGGACTACTTGTATAACGTTTTTAGTGATAGGAGTCCGACTTGGTTATGTCGGTCTTCTTTAAGTTATTTCTGTAATCCTCTTTTTTGGACCTTTGTCAGGTCTCTTCCAGGGATTACTTTGATAACTTTTTAATGGTAGGAGTCCGACTTAGTTATATCGGTCTCCTTTAAGTTATTTTTTGTAGTCCTCTTTCTTGGATCTTTGTCAGATCTCTTTCAAGGACTACTTGTATAACTTTTTTAGTGATAGGAGTCCGACTTGGTTATGTCGGTCTCCTTTAAGTTATTTCTGTAATCCTCTTTTTTGGACCTTTGTCAGGTCTCTTCCAGGGATTACTTTGATAACTTTTTAATGGTAGGAGTCCGACTTGGTTATATCGGTCTCCTTTAAGTTATTTTTTGTAGTTCTCTTTCTTGGATCTTTGTCAGATCTCTTTCAGGGACTACATGTATAAATTTTTAGTTTGGGGCTGACTTTGTTATGTCAGACCCTTCTAAGTTAAAGTAATCCTCTTTAATAGGGTTGGCCAGACCTCTTTCCAGGGTTTACTTATAACTTGGGTTGACTTGGTCCGACTTCTGAACGTCGGCCAGTCTTTAAGTTATTATATTAGCTATCCGTAAGACCTCGTCAGGTTCTTTTTTTGGATTGCTTTCGATAACTTCTTACATTATTCTGTGTTCATCTTTGCCAATTTGTAGAAAAATGGTTGGCGTCTTTAGATCGTCCTTTGGGTGAATCGCATTTTCACCTTTATCGGACGATTGTCTTTATCGTGGTCGTGCAGTGAATTTGTTTTTCACTTTCTGCCAACCTGTTGCTTTATAATCGGATGATGAATACTTCAGATTAATGCATCTTGGAATCTTGTAGAATATCTAAATAAACTTTATTCAAAGAAAAAATGCAAATGTATACATGTGGGAATTTCCTTGTCCCTTTAAGTCGGGTATGATCTAGGTCTCGACATGGTGCCTCATTAAAAAACCTTTTCAGGAAAAAGAGCACATCCAATTAGTGAGATCATTTACCTTTTCTAACTGTAGTATCTTCTTAGGTTGCAGGTGTGCCATGATCGGGGAAGCTCTCGTCTATCAAGCTCGGTCAGTCTGTAGTAGCCCTTCCCCAGTACTTCAATGACTCGGTAGGGTCTTTTCCAATTTGCTGCCAGCTTTCCTTCTCTGGGTCGAGTTATTCCAATGTCATTTCTGATTAGGATGAGATCATTCTCTGCAAAACTTCTCGGCACTACCTTTTGATTATATTTGGAAGCCATTCGTCGCTTTAGAGCTTCTTCCCTGATCTGAGCTCTTTCTTGGATTTCGGGTAACAAGTCCAGCTCTTCTCTCTAAAGTTGGGAGTTTGCTTGTTCATTGTAATGGACTACTGGTGGCGCGAAATTGTGAACAATACTTTTCACAACTCTCATAATCCCTGGTCATGAACTCCAAAAACTTGGTGGTTCAATTCCATGGCATTACACAACTTCGCACAACTAACCAGCAAGTGCACTAGGTCGTCCAAGTAATACCTTACGTGAGTAAGGGTCGATCCCACGGAGATTGTTAGCATTGAAGCAAGCTATGGTCATCTTGTAAATCTTAGTCAGGCAGACTCAAATGGATATGGTGATAAACGAAAATAATATAAAAGATAAGGATAGTGATACTTATGTAGTTCATTGGTAGGAATTTCAGATAAGCGCATGAAGATGCCTTCCCTTCCGTCTCTCTGCTTTCCTACTGCCTTCATCCAATCCTTCTTACTCCTTTCCATGGCAAGCTCGTGTAGGGTTTCACTGTTGTCAGCAGCTACCTCCCATCCTCTCAGTGAAAATACGTCCCTGATGCTCTGTCACAGCATAGGCTAATCATCTGTCGGTTCTCGTTCAGGCCAGAATAATATCCATTGATACTTTTGCGTCTGTCACTAACGCCCTAGCCTGCTAGGAGTTTGAAGCACGTCACAGTCATTCAGTCATTGAATCCTACTCAGAATACCACAGACAAGGTTAGACCTTCCGGATTCTCTTGAATGCCGCCATCAGTTCTCGCCTATACCACGAAGACTCTGATCTCACGGAATGGTTGGCTCGTTTGTCAGGCGAGCACTCGGTTGTCAGGCGATCAACCATGCATCGTGCAATCAGGAATCCAAGAGATATTCACTAAGCCTCGAATGCTTGTAGAACAAGAATGGTTGTCAGTCACCTTGTTCATGGGTGAGAATGGTGATGGGCGTCAATCATCACCTTCATCAGGTTGAAGAACAAGTGATATCTTGGACAAAGAACAAGCGGAATTGAATAGAAAAACAATAGTAATTGCACTGATACTCAAGGTACAGCAGAGCTCCACACCTTAATCTATGGTGTGTAGAAACTCCACCGTTGAAAATACATAAGAACAAGGTCTAGGCATGGCCGAATGGCCAGCCTCCCAAAGTGATCAAGAGATCTCTAGAAAAAGGTTCCAAAGATCCGAAGATTCTTAATACAATAGTAAAAGGTCCTACTTATAGAAAACTAGTAGCCTAAGGTGTACAGAAATGAGTAAATGACATAAAAATCCACTTCCGGGCCCACTTGGTGTGTGCTTGGGCTGAGCAATGAAGCATTTTCGTGTAGAGACTCTTCTTGGAGTTAAACGCCAGCTTTAGTGCCAGTTTGGGCGTTTAACTCCCAATTAGGTGCCAGTTCCGGCGTTTAACGCTGGAATTTCTTGAGGTGACTTTGAACGCCGGTTTGGGCCATCAAATCTTGGGCAAAGTATGGACTATTATATATTGCTGGAAAGCCCAGGATGTCTACTTTCCAACGCCGTTAAGAGCGCGCCAATTGGGCTTCTGTAGCTCCAGAAAATCCACTTCGAGTGCAGGGAGGTCAGAATCCAACAGCATCTGCAGTCCTTTTGAGTCTCTGGATCAGATTTTTGCTCAGATCCCTCAATTTCAGCCAGAAAATACCTGAAATCACAGAAAAACACACAAACTCATAGTAAAGTCCAGAAAAGTGAATTTTAACTAAAAACTAATAAAAATATACTAAAAACTAACTAGATCATACTAAAAACATACTAAAAACAATGCCAAAAAGCATACAAATTATCCGCTCATCACAACACCAAACTTAAATTGTTGCTTGTCCCCAAGCAACTGAAGATCAAATAAGATAAAAAAGAAGAGAATATGCAATGAACTCCAAAAACATCTATGAAGATCAGTATTAATTAGATGAGCGGGGCTTTTAGCTTTTTGTCTCTGAATAGTTTTGGCATCTCACTCTATCCCTTGTAATCCAGAATGATTAGCTTCTTTAGGAACTTAGAATCCAGATAGTGTTAATAATTCTCCTAGTAAGGTATGATGATTCTTGAACATAGCTATTTATTGAGTCTTGGCTGTGGCCCAAAGCACTCTGCCTTCCAGTATTACCACCGGATGCATACATGCCACAGACACATAATTGGGTGAACCTTTTCAGATTGTGACTCAGCTTTGCTAAAGTCCCCAATTAGAGGTGTCCAGGGTTCTTAAGCACACTCTTATTGCCTTGGATCACAACTTTATTTCTTTCTTTTTCTTTCTTCTCTTTTTTTTTTCTTCTTTCTTTTTTTTTTCAGTTTTTTTTTTCGTTTGCTTCCTTCTTTTTCTTGCTTCAAGAATCATTTTTCAATGATTTTTCAGATCCTCAGTAATATGTCTCCTTTCTCATCATTCTTTCAAGAGCCAACATTCATGAACCACAAATTCAAAAGACATATGCACTGTTCAAGCATACATTCAGAGAACAAAAGTGTTGCCACCACATCAAATTAATTAAACTATTATAAAATTCAGAATTCATGCAATTCTTTCCTTTTCAATTAAGCATGTTTTTATTCAAGAAAGGTGATGGATTCATAGGACATTCATAACTTTAAGGCATAGACACTAAGACACTAATGATCACAAGACACAAACATGGATAAACATAAGCATAAAATTCGAAAAACAGAAGAATAAAGAACAAGGAAATCAAAGAACGGGTCCACCTTAGTGATGGCGGCTCTTTCTTCCTCTTGAAGATCCTATGGAGTGCTTGAGCTCCTCAATGTCTCTTCCTTGTCTTTGTTGCTCCTCCCTCATGATTCTTTGGTCTTCTCTAATTTCATGAAGGATGATGGAGTGTTCTTGATGCTCCACCCTTAGTTGTCCCATGTTGGAACTCAACTCTCCTAGGGAGGTGTTTAGTTGCTCCCAATAATTTTGTGGAGGAAAGTGCATCCCTTGAGGAATCTCAGGGATCTCATGATGAGAGGGGTCTCTTGTGTACTCCATCCTTTTCTTGGTGATGGGCTTATCCTCATCAATGGGGGTATCTCCTTCTATGTCAACTCCAACTGAATAACAGAGGTGACAGATGAGATGAGGAAAGGCTAGCCTTGCCAAGGTGGAAGACTTGTCCGCCACTTTATAGAGTTCTTGGGCTATAACCTCATGAACTTCCACTTCTTCTCCAATCATGATGCTATGAATCATGATGGCCCGGTCTATGGTAACTTCGGACCGGTTGCTAGTGGGAATGATTGAGCGTTGAATGAACTCTAACCATCCTCTAGCCACGGGCTTGAGGTCATGCCTTCTTAATTGAACCGGCTTTCCTCTTGAATCTTGCTTCCATTGTGCGCCCTCTTCACATATGATTGTGAGGACTTGGTCCAACCTTTGATCAAAGTTGACCCTTCTTGTATAAGGATGCTCATCTCCTTGCATCATAGGCAAGTTGAACGCCACCCTTACACTCTCCGGACTAAAATCCAAGTATTTCCCCCGAACCATAGTGAGATAATTCTTCGGATTCGGGTTCACACTTTGGTCATGGTTCTTTGTGATCCATGCATTGGCATAGAACTCTTGAACCATCAAGATTCCGACTTGTTGAATGGGGTTGGTGAGTACTTCCCAACCTCTTCTTCGGATCTCATGGCGGATCTCCGGATATTCACCCTTTTTGAGTGAAAAGGGGACCTCGGGGATCACCTTCTTCAAGGCCACAACTTCATAGAAGTGGACTTGATGCACCCTTGAGAGGAATCTATCCATCTCCCATGACTCGGAGGTGGAAGCTTTTGCCTTCCCTTTCCTCTTTCTAGAGGTTTCTCCGGCCTTGGATGCCATAATGGTTATGGAAAAATGAAAAAGCAACGCTTTTACCACACCAAACTTAAAATGTTTGCTCGTCCTCGAGCAAAAGAAGAAAGAAGAGAGTAGAAGAAGAAGAAATGAGGAAGAGGGAGAAGGTGGTGTGTTCGGCCAAGAAGGGAAAGAAGGGGTGTTTAGGTTGTGTGAAAATGAAGGGTTGAAGAAGGGTATATATAGGAGAGAGGGGGAGTAAGGGTTCGGCCATTATGGGTGGGTTTGGGAGGGAAAGTGGTTTGAATTTGAAGGGTGAGGTTGGTGGGGATTTATGAAGGATGGATGTGAGTGGTGAAGAGAAAGATGGGATTTGATAGGTGAAGGGTTTTTGGGGAAGAGGTTTTGAGGTGATTGGTGAGTGGGGGAAGAAGAGAGAGAGTGGTGGTGGGGTCCTGTGGGGTCCACAGATCCTGTGGTGTCAAGGAAAAGTCATCCCTGCACCAAGTGGCATCAAAATTCACGTTTTGAGCCATTTCTGGCGTTAAACGCCGGGCTGGTGCCCATTCCTGGCGTTTAACGCCAGGGTGTTGCCCTTTACTGGCGTTTAACGCCAGTCTGGTGCCCCTTTCTGGCGTTAAACGCCCAGAATGGTGCCAGACTGGGCGTTAAACGCCCAACAGCTAGCATTACTGGCGTTTGAACGCCAGCTTCTTCTCCTCCAGGGTGTGCTGTTTTTCTTCCTGTTTTTCATTCTGTTTTTGCTTTTTTCATTGTTTTTGTGACTTCTTATGATCATCAACCTACAAAAAAAATAAAATAACAAAAGAAAATAGTTAACTATAAAACATTGGGTTGCCTCCCAACAAGCGCTTCTTTAATGTCATTAGCTTGACAGAGGACTCCCATGGAGCCTCAGAAATACTCAGAACCGTGTTGGAACCTCCCAACACCAAACTTAGAGTTTGAGTGTGGGGGTTCAACACCAAACTTAGAGTTTGGTTGTGGCCTCCCAACACCAAACTTAGAGTTTGACTGTGGGGGCTCTGCTTGGCTCTGTTTTGAGAGAAGCTCTTCATGCTTCCTCTCCATGATGATAGAGGGATGTCCTTGGGCCTTAAACACCAAGGATTTTTCATTCACTTGAATGATCAACTCTCCTCTATCAACATCAATCACAGCCTTTGCTGTGGCTAGGAAGGGTCTGCCAAGGATGATGGATTCATCCATGCACTTCCCAGTCTCTAGGACAATGAAATCAGTAGGAATGTAATGGTCTTCAATCTTCACCAAAACATTCTCTACAAGTCCATGAGCTTGTTTTCTTGAATTGTCTGCCATCTCTAATGAGATTCTTGCAGCTTGCACCTCAAAGATCCCTAATTTCTCCATTACAGAGAGGGGCATGAGGTTTACACTTGACCCTAAGTCAAACAAGGCCTTCTTGAAGGTCATGGTGCCTATGGTACAAGGTATAGAAAACTTCCCAGGATCCTGCCTCTTTGAGGCAGTTTCTGCCTAGACAAGTCATCCAGTTCTTTGGTGAGCAAAGGTGGTTCATCCTCCCAAGTCTCATTTCCAAATAACTTGTCATTTAGCTTCATGATTGCTCCAAGGTATTTAGCAACTTGCTCTTCAGTGACATACTCATCCTCTTCAGAGGAAGAATACTCATCAGAGCTCATGAATGGCAGAAGTAAGTCCAATAGAATCTCTATGGTCTCATTTTGAGCCTCAGATTCCCATTGTTCCTCATTGAGGAACTCAGAGGAGATTGGTGCACGCCCATTGGGGTCTTCCTCAGTGGCGTCCACCTCCTCTCTTTCCTCTCCATATTCGGCCATGGTTATGGCTTTGCACTCTCCTTTTGGATTTTCTTCTGTATTACTTCGGAGAGTACTAGGAGGGAGTTCAGTGACTTTCTTACTCAGCTGACCCACTTGTCCTTCCAAATTCCTAATGGAGGACCTTGTTTCATTCATGAAACTTTGAGTGGTTTTGATTAGATCAGAGACCATTGTTGCTAAGTCAGAGGTATTCTGCTTAGAACTCTCTGTCTGTTGCTGAGAAGATGATGGAAAAGGCTTGTTGGTGCCAAGCCTGTTTCTTCCACCATTATTGTTATTGAAACCTTGTTGAGGTCTCTCTTGATTCTTCCATGAGAAATTTGGGTGATTTCTCCATGAAGAATTATAGGTGTTTCCATAGGGTTCTCCTAGGTAATTCACTTCTTCCATTGAAGGGTTCTCAGGATCATAAGCTTCTTCCTCAGATGAAGCTTCCTTAGTACTGCCAGGTGCATTTTGCATTCCAGACAGACTTTGAGAAATCAAATTGACTTGTTGAGTCAATATCTTGTTCTGAGCCAATATGGCATTCAGAGTATCAATCTCAAGAACTCCTTTCTTCTGATTAGTCCCATTGTTCACAGGATTCCTTTCAGAAGTGTACATGAATTGGTTATTTGCAACCATTTCAATTAGCTCTTGAGCCTCTGTAGGCGTCTTCTTCAGATGAAGAGATCCTCCAGCAGAGCTATCCAAAGACATCTTGGATAGTTCGGAGAGACCATCATAGAAGATACCTATGATGCTCCATTCAGAAAGCATGTCTGAGGGACATCTTCTGATTAATTGTTTGTATCTTTCCCAAGCTTCATAGAGGGATTCTCCATCCTTCTGTCTGAAGGTTTGGACTTCCACTCTAAGCTTACTCCATCTTTGAGGTGGAAAGAACTTTGCCAAGAAGGCATTGACTAGCTTTTCCCAAGAGTCCAGGCTTTCTTTAGGTTGAGAATCCAACCATATTCTAGCTCTGTCTCTTACAGCAAAAGGGAATAGCATCAGTCTGTAGACCTCAGGGTTAACCCCATTAGTCTTGACTGTGTCACAGATTTGCAAGAATTCAGCTAAGAACTGATGAGGATCTTCCATTGGAAGTCCATGGAACTTGCAATTCTGTTGCATTAGAGAAACTAATTGAGGCTTAAGCTCAAAGTTGTTTGCTCCAATGGCAGGGATAGAGATGCTTCTCCCATAGAAATCAGGAGTAGGTGCAGTGAAGTCACCCAGCACCTTCCTTGCATTGTTGGCATTGTTGTTGTTTTCGGCTGCCATGGGTTCTTCTTCCTTGAAGAATTCGGTCAGGTCCTCAACAGAGAGTTGTGCTTTAGCTTCTCTTAGCTTTCTCTTCAAGGTCCTTTCAGGTTCAGGATCAGCTTCAACAAGAATGCCTTTGTCTCTGCTCCTGCTCATATGAAAGAGAAGAGAACAAGAAAATGTGGAATCCTCTATGTCACAGTATAGAGATTCCTTGAAGTGTCAGAGCAAAAGAGAAATAGAAAGAAGAAGGAGAAGAATAATTCGAACTTTAATTAGATAAGGTTCGAATTGTGCATTAAGAAGGAGTGGTACTCCATAAATAGAAGGATGTGAGAAGGAGGGAAGAGAATTTTCGAAAATTCAATCAAAAGATTTTGAAAACATTTTGAAAAACACTTAATTGATTTTCGAAAATTGAAAGTGGAAAAGAAATCAAATGATTTTTGAAAAAGATTTTGAAATTAGAAATTAGAAAGATTTGATTGAAAACTATTTTGAAAAAAATGTGGTTAAGAAGATATGATTAGTTTTAAAGAGATGTGATTGAGAAGATATGATTTGAAAACAATTTTAAAAGATTTGATTTTAAAAATTAATGACTTGCCTAACAAGAAAAGATATGATTCAAACATAAAACCTTCCTCAACAAAAAAAAAGGCAAAAAATGTTCAATCAAATCATTAATTGTTAGTAAGTATCTTTGAAAAAGGAAAGAAATTGATTTTGAAAACAATTGATTGAAAAGATATGATTTGAAAAAGATTTGATTTTGAAAAACTTTGAAAACTTGAAAAAAAATATTTGATTTTGAAAACAAAATCTTCCCCCTAGCACCATCCTGGCGTTAAACGCCCAGAATGGTATACATTCTGGCGTTTAACGCCCAAAATGCTACCTCTTTGGGCGTTAAATGCCCAACCAGGTACCCTGGCTGGCGTTTAAACGCCAGTCTGCCTTCTTCACTGGGCATTTTTGAATGCTCAGCTTTTTCTGTATAATTCCTCTGCAGCATGTTCTGAATCTTCAATTCTTTGTATCATTGACTTGAAAAGACACAAATTAAAAGTATTTTTGGATTTTTAATAATCAAAATGCAATAAGAATCAAATAACAATGCATGCAAGACACCAAACTTAGCAGTTTGTATACTACTAACACTATATGAGACACATAAACACTCAAGCCAAAAGAATTCAAAGATCAAAACAAAGAAATATATGCATGGATTCGAAAAAATATGATATAAACATGCATTTGACACTAAACCTAAGATGAGACTCTAGACTTAAACAAGAAATATTTTTGGATTTTATGATTTTTTGAAATTTTTTTTTTGTGTTTTTCGAAAATTAAGTGGAAAAAGATATCAAAATTCTTAATGAGAATTCCAGGAATCAGTGCAATGCTAGTCTAAGACTCCGGTCCAGGAATTAGACATGGCTTCACAGCCAGCCAAGCTTTCAAAGAAAGCTTCGGTCCAAAACACTAGACATGACCAAAGGTCAGCCAAGCCTTAGCAGATCACTGCTCCAAAAGCAAAATTGATAAAAATCAACAAGCTCTTGTGGTGATAAGTTGAAACCTCGGTCCAATCAGATTAGACATGGCTTCTCAGCCAGCCAGATTTCAACAAATCATCATGAAACTCTAGAATTCATCTTCAAGAATTTCGAAAAAAATAAATACCTAATCTAAGCAACAAGATGAACCGTCAGTTGTCCAAACTAGAACAATCCCAGGCATTGTTACCAAAAGCTTGCTCAAAACTTGAACAATCCCCGGCAACGGCGCCAAAAACTTGGTGGCGCGAAATTGTGAACAATACTTTTCACAACTCTCATAATCCCTGGTCATGAACTCCAAAAACTTGGTGGTTCAATTCCATGGCATTACACAACTTCGCACAACTAACCAGCAAGTGCACTGGGTCGTCCAAGTAATACCTTACGTGAGTAAGGGTCGATCCCACGGAGATTGTTAGCATTGAAGCAAGCTATGGTCATCTTGTAAATCTTAGTCAGGCAGACTCAAATGGATATGGTGATAAACGAAAATAATATAAAAGATAAGGATAGTGATACTTATGTAGTTCATTGGTAGGAATTTCAGATAAGCGCATGAAGATGCCTTCCCTTCCGTCTCTCTGCTTTCCTACTGCCTTCATCCAATCCTTCTTACTCCTTTCCATGGCAAGCTCGTGTAGGGTTTCACTGTTGTCAGCAGCTACCTCCCATCCTCTCAGTGAAAATACATCCCTGATGCTCTGTCACAGCATAGGCTAATCATCTGTCGGTTCTCGTTCAGGCCGGAATAATATCCATTGATACTTTTGCGTTTGTCACTAACGCCCTAGCTTGCTAGGAGTTTGAAGCACGTCACAGTCATTCAGTCATTGAATCCTACTCAGAATACCACAGACAAGGTTAGACCTTCCGGATTCTCTTGAATGCCGCCATCAGTTCTCGCCTATACCACGAAGACTCTGATCTCACGGAATGGTTGGCTCGTTTGTCAGGCGAGCACTCGGTTGTCAGGCGATCAACCATGCATCGTGCAATCAGGAATCTAAGAGATATTCACTAAGCCTCGAATGCTTGTAGAACAAGAATGGTTGTCAGTCACCTTGTTCATGGGTGAGAATGGTGATGGGCGTCAATCATCACCTTCATCAGGTTGAAGAACAAGTGATATCTTGGACAAAGAACAAGCGGAATTGAATAGAAAAACAATAGTAATTGCATTGATACTCGAGGTACAGCAGAGCTCCACACCTTAATCTATGGTGTGTAGAAACTCCACCGTTGAAAATACATAAGAACAAGGTCTAGGCATGGCCGAATGGCCAGCCTCCCAAAGTGATCAAGAGATCTATAGAAAAAGGTTCCAAAGATCCGAAGATTCTTAATACAATAGTAAAAGGTCCTACTTATAGAAAACTAGTAGCCTAAGGTGTACAGAAATGAGTAAATGACATAAAAATCCACTTCCGGGCCCACTTGGTGTGTGCTTGGGCTGAGCAATGAAGCATTTTCGTGTAGAGACTCTTCTTGGAGTTAAACGCCAGCTTTAGTGCCAGTTTGGGCGTTTAACTCCCAATTAGGTGCCAGTTCCGGCGTTTAACGCTGGAATTTCTTGAGGTGACTTTGAACGCCGGTTTGGGCCATCAAATCTTGGGCAAAGTATGGACTATTATATATTGCTGGAAAGCCCAGGATGTCTACTTTCCAACGCCGTTGAGAGAGCGCCAATTGGGCTTCTGTAGCGCCAGAAAATCCACTTCGAGTGCAGGGAGGTCAGAATCCAACAGCATCTGCAGTCCTTTTGAGTCTCTGGATCAGATTTTTGCTCAGATCCCTCAATTTCAGCCAGAAAATACCTAAAATCACAGAAAAACACACAAACTCATAGTAAAGTCCAGAAAAGTGAATTTTAACTAAAAACTAATAAAAATATACTAAAAACTAACTAGATCATACTAAAAACATACTAAAAACAATGCCAAAAAGCATACAAATTATCCGCTCATCAACTACTCGGGGAGATCTTTCTTCGATTTCTATTGGAATAATTGCCTCCGCTCCGTATGCCAGTCGAAATGGTGATTCGTTTGTAGTAGAATGGGGGGTTGTTCGATACGCCCATAGGACTTGTAGAAGTTCCTTGGCCCAAGCTCCCTTTGCTTCTTGTAGCCTCTGCTTTAGTCCAGCCAATATAACTTTGTTGGCCGCTTCGGCTTGTCCATTGGCTTGGGGATGTTCGACGGAGGTGAACTGGTGTTTTATGTTCAAGTCGGCCACCAATTTTCTGAAGCCTGCCTCTGTAAATTGGGTACCGTTGTCCGTGGTGATAGAGTATGGTACCCCGAACCTCGTAATAATGTTCCTATATAGGAATTTTTGACTTCTTTGAGCGGTGGCGTTGGCTAGGGGTTCTGCCTCAATCCATTTTGTGAAATAGTCTACTCCTACTATGAGGAATTTTACTTGTCCCGATCCCTGTGGGAAGGGTCCGAGAAGGTCGAGTCCCCATTTCGCAAATGGCCAGGGTAAGGTCACGCTAATGAGCTTTTCTGGTGGGGCAATGTGAAAGTTGGCATGCTTCTGGCATAGTGGGCATGTCCTCACAAATTCTGTAGCCTCCTTTTGTAGAGTTGGCCAATAGAATCCCGCCCGGAGTATCTTTTTGGTGAGAGCTTGCGCTCCGAAATGATTACCACAAATGCCGCTGTGCACTTCCTCCAAGACTTCCTTTGTGTTAGAAGTCAGTACGCATTTTAATAAAGGTGTTGATATCCCTCTTTTGTATAGTGTGTTGTTTATGATAGTGTAGTACTGTGCCTCCCTTTTCAGCCTCTTTGCCTCTTTTTCATCTGTAGGGAGTGCTTTTGTTTTGAGGTAGTTTATTATGGGGGTCATCCATCCTTGATCCCGACCTATTATGGCTAGGACTTTTTCTTCTTCCGCTATTGACGGGTTCTGTAGTATCTCCTGGATGAGGCTTCTGTTGTTGCCCCCTGGTTTGGTGCTGGCTAATTTTGAAAGGGCGTCCGCTCGGACATTTTACTCACAAGGTATGTGGTAGATCCTATATTCCCCGAGTTGTCCGAGTTGTTCTTTGGTTTTATCCAAATATTTTTTCATGGTCGGATCTTTGGCTTGGTAGCTTCCTGTTATTTGTGAGGTGATGACTTGTAAGTCACTGTAGATGTTGAGTTTTCGAGCTCCAACCTCCCTAGCCAGCTTCAAACTTGCTAATAGTGCTTCGTATTCTGCCTGGTTGTTTGAGGCCGGGAATCCGAATTTAAGGGAGAGCTCAAGTTGAGTTCCTAGGTTGCTTTCGATTATCACACCCGCACCGCTTCCTGTTTTATTCGAGGATCCGTCCACGTATATGTTCCATTCTACGGGGATTTCCGGGGTGTCTGTGAATTCTGCGATGAAGTCGGCTAGGTGTTGTGATTTGATGGCTGTCCGCGCCTCGTATTGGAGGTCGAACTCAGACAACTCGATTGCCCATTGTAGGATTCTTCCTGCTAGATCTGTTTTCTGCAATATCCCTTTTTTTTGGTTGGTTGGTCCGAACTTTAATGGTATGCGCTTGGAAATATGGGCGAAGCCACCGGGATGTGAGGATCAGAGCGTAGGCAAACATTTCTATTTTCTGGTAGTTCAGCTCAGATCCCTGTAGTGCTTTGCTAATGAAGTAGACGGGTTTTTGCCCATGTTCGTCTTCTCTGACTAGTGCTGAGGCTATTGCCCAGCTCTCTACTGCGAGATATAATATGAGCGGTTCTCCTTCTCGTGGCCGAGATAGGATAGGTGGCCGTCCTAAGAACTCTTTGAAGTCTCGGAAGGCTTGCTCACATTCTGTCGTCCATTCGAACTATTTTCCCTTTCATAAAGTAGCATAGAAGGGAAGAGATCTTATCGCAGCTCCTGCTAAGAATCGGGATAGAGCATCCAGCCTCCCGTTGAGTTGTTGTACTTCTTTGACACAAGTTGGGCTCTTCATGTTGAGTATGGCTTGACACTTGTCTGGATTTGCTTCAACCCCCTTTGTGTGAGCATGAAGCCCAAGAATTTTCCTGCTTCTACTGCGAAGGTGCATTTTGCGGGATTGAGCCACATGTCGTGTTTCTTGATAGTGTAAAACACTTGAGCCAGGTCGGATAATAATGTATTTTCGCTTTGTGTCTTTATCAACATGTCGTCTACATAAACTTCCATGGTTTTCCCGATGTGATCTGAGAAAACTTTATTCATTAGCCTTTGATAAGTAGCTCCTGCGTTCTTGAGACCGAAAGGCATCACGATGTAACAGTAGTTTGCTTTCGGCGTTAGGAACGAGGTCTTTTCTTGATCTGGCGGATACATGGGGATTTGGTTGTACCCTGAATATGCGTCCATGAACGAGAGATACTTATATCCTGATGAAGCATCTACTAGAGCATCGATGCTTGGGAGTGGGTAAGGGTCTTTTAGGCAGGCTTTGTTGAGGTCGGTGTAGTCGGTGCACATTCGCCACTTCCCATTTGACTTTTTCACCAAGACGACGTTTGCTAGCCATAGTGGGTATTTGACTTCCCTTATGAACCCGGCCTCTAGTAGCGCCTGTACTTGTTCTTCTACAGCTTGAGCTCGTTCTGGTCCAAGTTTTCTTCGTCTTTGTTGTACCGGCCGGGATCCCGGGTAGACTGCCAATTTGTGGCTCATTAGTTCGGGATCAATGCCAGGCATGTCGGCAGCTTTCCATGCAAAGAGATCAACATTATCTCGTAGGAACCGTATTAGTGATTCCTTTGTGTCTCCTTTCAGGATCGTGCCAATATTAGTTGTTTTATTCGAGGTGTCTCCGATCTGGACTCTTTCTACTTCTCCTTCGGGTCGTGGTTGGAATTCTTCTCGCCTCTGAACTCCACCGAGCTCGATTGTGTGGAACTCTCCTCCTTCACCTCGGAGGTTTAGGCTTTCGTTATAACAGCGACGTGCCATCTTTTGATCTGCCTTTATTGTAGCTATCCCTTCCGCAGTTGGGAATTTCATACATAGATGTGGAGTCGAAACTATTGCGCCGAGTTGATTTAACGTTGTCCAACCTATTAAGGCATTGTAGGCTGAGCTTACATTGACCACGATGTAGTCTATCTTGAGTGTTCTGGATTAGTTCCCCTTTCCGAAGGTTGTATGCAGCGATACGTATCCCAGCGGTTGAACTGGGGCATCTCCTAGTCCGAACAGGCTGTTCGGGTATGCTCTTAGCTCTTTTTCTTCTAGACCGAGATTGTCGAAGGCAGTTTTGAATAAGATGTCGGCAGAGCTTCCTTGGTCAATTAGTGTACGGTGAAGGTTGGCGTTTGCCAGTATGATCGTAATGACCATGGGGTCGTCATGTCCCGAGATGATTCCGGATGCGTCTTCCTTGGTAAACGTGATTGCTGGGATGTCTGGTGATGAGCGGATATTTTATACGCTTTTTGGGGGTAATTTCATGTAGATTTTAGCATGTTTTAATTAGTTTTTAGTATAATATTATTAGTTTTTAGGAAAAAATCATATTTCTGGACTTTACTATGAGTTTGTGTGTTTTTCTGTGATTTCAGGTATTTTCTGGCTGAAATTGAGGGAGCTGAGCAAAAATCTGAGTTAGGCTGAAAAAGGACTGCTGATGCTGTTGGATTCTGACCTCCCTGCACTCGAAATGGATTTTCTGGAGCTACATGTGTCCAATTGGTACGCTCTCAACGGCGTTAAAAAGTAGACATCCAGGGCTTTCCAGCAATATATAATGGTCCATACTTTGCACGAAGATAGATGACATAAACTGGCGTTCAACGCCAGTATCATGCTGCTGTCTGGCGTCCAGCGCCAGAAACAGGTTACAAGCTGGAGTTCAACGCCAGAAACAGGTTACAACCTGGCGTTGAACGCCCAAAACAGCCGTAGGCACGTGAGTAGCTTAAGTCTCAGCCCCAACACACACCAAGTGGGCCCCAGAAGTGGATTTCTGCACTATCTATCATAGTTTACTCATTTTCTGTAAACCTAGGTTACTAGTTTACTATTTAAACAACTTTTAGAGATTAGCTCTGTACCTCATGACATTTTCAGATCTGAATTTTATACACTTTGACAGCATGAGTCTCTAAACTCCATTGTTGGGGGTGAGGAGCTCTGCAGCGTCTCAATGAATTAATGCAATTGTTTCTATTTCTCCATTCAAACGTGTGTGTGTTCCTATCTAAGATGTTCATTCGCGCTTAATTGTGAAGGAGGTGATGATCCGTGACACTCATCACCTTCCTCAATCCATGAACGTGTGCCTGACAAACACCTCCATTCTACATCAGATTGAATGATCATCTCTTAGCTTCTTTAATCAGAATCTTCGTGGTATAAGCTAGAACTGATGGCGGCCACTCTTGAGGATCCGGGAAGTCTAAACCTTGTCTGTGATATTTCGAGTAGGATTCAAGGATTGAATGGCTGTGAGGAGCTTCAAACTCGCGATTGCTGGGCGTGATGACAAACGCAAAAGGATCAATGGATCCTATTCCAACATGATCGAGAACCAACAGCTGATTAGCCGTGCTGTGACAGAGCATCTGGACCGTTTTCACTGAGAGGATGGGAAGTAGCCACTGACAATGGTGACACCCTACATACAGCTTGCCATGGATGGAACTTTACAAACAATTGAGTTGAATATTACATTGCAGGAATTCAGAGGACAAAGCATCTCCAAAACTCCAACATATTCTCCATTAATAAAGTAACAATTACTTATTCCAAACACTTTTACTTCTTACCATTAAATCCAAATAACCTTATTGGCATCCTGACTAAGATTAATAAAATAAACATAGCTTGCTTCAAACCAATAATCTCCGTGGGATTCGACCCTTACTCACGTAAGGTATTACTTGGACGACCCAGTGCACTTGCTAGTTAGTTGTGCGGATTGCAAAAAGTGTGATTGCAATTTCGTGCACCAAGTTTTTGGTGCCGTTGCCGGGGATTATTCGAGTTTGAACAACTAAAGGTTTATTTTGTTGCTTAGATTAGGAAGAATTTATCCTTTTTTTACTAGAATTGCATCTTTTATTATCCCTTTTTAAAAATTTTTTTTCAAAAATATTATTTTTCTTTATCAATTTTTAATTTTTTTCGTGAGTTTAGTGTCTTGTTCTAAGTTTGGTGTCAATTGCATATTTTATATTTTTGTTTAAAATTTTCGTATTAGTGTTCTTTGTTCTTCCTTGATCTTCAAGTTGTTCATGTTTATTTTTCTTGTTTGATCTTTAATTTTTCTTGTTCTGTGTCTTTTCTTGTTTTTCTTGTGCTTTTTCAAAACATTAATTTTCAAAAAATTTATTTTATCCATAAAAATAATACATCTTTAAAATACGTTACATTTTTAGCTCAGTTGGTTATAGCGTTGGCTTATGTTCTTGGCAATTGGGCACCTTCTTTTTAAAATCCTTTTTCAAAAATAATTTTGCTTGATTTAATCTTGTGCCAAACTTTAAGTTTGGTGTTTTCTTGTTGATCTTTCTTTAATTTTCGAAAATTTACCTTGGTTCTCTAAAAATTTTAAGTTTGGTGTTCTTTCTTTTGTTCTTGGTGTTCTTATGAATCTTCAAGGTGTTCTTGAGTTTTTCTTGTGTCTTGATCTTAAAATTTTTAAGTTTGGTGTTCCTTGGTGTTTTCCCTCCAAAATTTTCGAAAATTTTAAGTGTTGTGTCTTTTGTGTGTTTTTTCTCTTTCATCATAAAATTCAAAATTAAAAAAAAAATATATCTTTTCTAACTAATTTTAAACTATAACTTCAAATTTTTTTTTTAAATTTCAGATTTCAATTTCAATTTTTTTTTCGAAAATCTTTACAAAATATTTTTAATTTTTTTTTATTTATTTCATTTTTATTTATTCCATTTTTATTTTATTTTTATTAAATAAATAATATCAACATACATATGATCTCCCTTGTTCCATCATGGAATTAAGTGGAAATGAACAGTCCAGGAGGACTCTGGGGTCATATGCTAACCCCACTACTGCTTCATATGGGAGTAGTATCTGTATACCCTCCATTGGAGTTAGTAGCTTTGAGTTGAATCCTTAGCTCATTATCATGGTGCAGCAAAACTACTAGTATTCCGGTCTTCCACAGGAAGAACCTACAGAGTTTCTGGCACAATTTTTACAAATTGCTGACACAGTACATGATAAGGAAGTAGATCAGGATGTCTACAGATTATTACTATTTCCATTTGCTGTAAAAGATCAAGCTAAGAGGTGGTTAAATAACCAGCCTAAGAACAGCATAAAAACATGGAAATAGCTGTCAGAAAAATTCCTGAATCACTATTTCCCTCCAAAATGGATGACACAGCTAAGGCTAAGCATCAAAGGCTTCAAACAAGGAGATAATGAATCCCTTTATGATGCCTGGGAGAGATATAGAGAGATGCTAAGAAAATGCCCCTCTGAAATGTTTTCAGAGTGGGTGCAATTAGACATCTTCTACTATGGGCTTACAGAAAAAGTTTAGATTTCTCTAGACCACTCAGCTGGTGGATCTATACATATGAGAAAAACAATTGAAGAAGCTCAAGAGCTTATTGATACAGTTGCCAGAAATCAGCATCTGTACCTAAGCAGTGAATCTTCCATGAAAGAAGAAGCTAAAACAGTAACTGCTGAACTCAGTCTTGTGGATCAAGCTAATGAATTCAATCAGCAATTAGACTTTCTAACCCAGCAACTAGCCAAATTCAAGGAAATACTACAGGAAACAAGAATGGCTAATAGGAATATGGAAGTACAGTTAAAGCAAATAGAAAAGCAACTGTCAAAACAAATAGCAGAAGAATGCCAAGCAGTTCAATTAAGAAGTGGGAAAACATTAAATACTTCACTTCAAAGCAGCAGGAAGCCAAGAAATGAACAAATAGCTACTCAAAATCTCTCTGAGGACAATCAGAGCCCAGAGAGGAATAATGCTGGCGCTGAACGCCCAGACCATGCTCATTCCTGGCGTTCAACGCCAGAAACAAGCATGAATCCGGCGTTGAACGCCCAAAGGGAGCACAGTTTTGGCGTTCAGACGCCAGTAACAGATAAGGAGTTGGCGTCTAACGCCACTCCAGCTCCCACCCCTGGCATTCAAACGCCAGTGGGGGATCAGTCACATACAAGTACTGATAACAACCCTTCTAAAAAGGCTTCCCAATCCACATCTGTAGGCAATAAACCTGCAGCAACTAAGGTTGAGGAATACAAAGCCAAAATGCCTTATCCTCAAAAACTCCGCCAAGCGGAACAGGATAAGCAATTTGCCCGCTTTGCAGACTATCTCAAGACTCTTGAAATAAAGATTTCGTTTGCAGAAGCACTTGAGCAAATACCTTCTTATGCTAAGTTCATGAAAGAGATCTTAAGTCATAAGAAGGATTGGAGGGAAACTAAAGAAGTTTACCTCACTGAAGAATGCAGTGCAGTCATTCTGAAGAGCTTACCCGAGAAGCTTAAAGATCCCGGGAGCTTTATGATACCATGCACATTAGAGGGTAATTGTACCAAGCAAGCTCTATGTGACCTTGGGGCAAGTATCAACCTAATACCTGCATCTATTATCACAAAGCTCAGTTTGACTGAAGAAATCAAACCAACCCGGATATGTCTTCAACTTGCTGATGGCTCCATTAAATACCCATCAGGCGTGATTGAATACATAATTGTCAAGGTTGGGCCATTTGCCTTTCCTACTGACTTTGTGGTGCTGGAAATAGAGGAGCACAAGAGTGCAACTCTCATTCTAGGAAGACCTTTCCTAGCAACTGGCCGAACCCGCATTGACGTCCAAAAAGGGGAAGTAACCTTGAGAGTCAATGAGGAGAAGTTCAAGTTGAATGTTGTCAAAGCCATGCAACATCCAGACACCCCAAATGACTGCATGAGTGTTGATATTATTGACTCTCTGGTAAGAGAGGTCAATATGGCTGAGAGTCTCGAATTAGAGTTAGAGAACATTTTTGAAGATGTTCAACCTGATCTGGAGGAATCAGAGAGAATAGTAGAACCTCTGAAAATCCCTCAGGAAGAGGAGAAACCTCCTAAACCCGAGCTCAAACCATTACCACCATCCCTAAAATATGCATTCCTGGGAGAAGGTGATACCTTTCCTGTAATCATAAGCTCTACCTTAGAGCCACAGGAAGAGGAAGCACTAATTCAAGTGCTAAGGACACACAAGACAGCTCTTGGGTGGTCCATCAGTGATCTCAAGGGCATTAGCCCAGCCAGATGCATGCACAAGATCTTATTGGAGGGTGACGCCAAGCCAGTGGTTCAACCACAAAGGCGGCTGAATCCAGCCATGAAGGAGGTGGTGCAGAAAGAGGTCACTAAGTTACTAGAGGCTGGGATTATTTATCCTATTTCTGATAGCCCCTGGGTAAGCCCTGTCCAAGTCGTCCCTAAGAAAGGTGGCATGACAGTAGTTCATAATGAAAAAAATGAACTGGTTCCTACAAGAATAGTTACTGGGTGGCGT
The DNA here is from genome assembly GCF_014773155.1 of Arachis stenosperma. Lineage (NCBI taxonomy): Eukaryota > Viridiplantae > Streptophyta > Magnoliopsida > Fabales > Fabaceae > Arachis > Arachis stenosperma. Next base: position 92,807,000 of record NC_080377.1, read on the forward strand.
ATGTGTATTGATTATAGAAGGCTCAATACAGCTACCAGAAAGGATCATTTTCCTTTACCATTCATAGACCAGATGCTAGAAAGACTGGCAGGTCATGAATACTACTGCTTCATGGATGGATATTCAGGTTATAATCAAATTGCAGTAGATCCAAAAGATCAAGAGAAAACGGCATTCACATGTCCATCTGGAGTATTTGCATACAGAAGGATGCCATTTGGCCTGTACAATGCACCTGCAACCTTTCAGAGGTGCATGCTCTCAATTTTCTCTGATATGGTGGAAAAATTTCTGGAAGTCTTCATGGATGACTTTTCAGTATTTGGAGACTCATTCAGCTCCTGTCTTGACCATCTAGCACTTGTTCTAAAGAGATGCCAAGAGACTAACCTGGTTTTAAACTGGGAAAAATGTCACTTTATGGTGACTGAAGGAATTGTCCTTGGGTACAAAATCTCGAACAAGGGAATAGAGGTGGATCAAGCTAAGGTAGAGATAATTGAAAAATTACCACCACCTGCCAATGTTAAGGCAATCAGAAGCTTTCTGGGGCATGCAGGATTCTATAGGAGGTTTATAAAGGATTTTTCAAAAATCGCCAAACCTCTGAGCAACCTGCAAGCTGCTGACACGCCATTTGTCTTTGATAAGGAGTGTTTGTAGGCATTTGAGACTCTGAAAGCTAAATTGGTCACAGCACCAATCATCTCTGCACCAAACTGGACATTGCCATTTGAACTAATGTGTGATGCCAGTGACCATGCCATTGGTGCAGTGTTGGGACAAAGGCATGACAAGCTTCTGCACGTCATTTACTATGCCAGCCATGTTCTAAATGACGCACAGAAGAATTACACAACCACAGAAAAAGAGCTGCTTGCAGTGGTTTACGCCATTGACAAGTTCAGATCCTATTTAGTAGGATCAAAAGTGATTATGTATATTGATCATGCTGCTCTTAAATATCTACTCACAAAGCAGGATTCAAAACCCAGACTCATCAAATGGGTGTTGCTTCTGCAAGAGTTTGATATAGAAATAAGAGACAGAAAAGGGACAAAAAACCAAGTGGCAGATCACCTGTCCCGAATAGAACCACTAGTAGGGGCGTCCCTCCCTCTCACTGAGATCTCTGAAACCTTTCCAGATGAGCAACTCTTTGCCATCCAGGAAGTACCATGGTTTGCAGACATTGCAAACTACAAGGCAGTGAGATTCATACCCAAAGAGTACAGTAGGCAGCAATCAAAGAAATTGATCACGGATGCAAAGTACTATCTTTGGGATGAACCATATCTCTTCAAGAGATGTGCAGACGGAGTAATCCGTAGATGTGTGCCTAAAGAAGAAGCGCAGAAGATCCTATGGCACTGCCATGGATCACAGTATGGAGGACATTTTGGAAGTGAGCGAACAGCCACAAGAGTCCTCCAATGTGGCTTCTACTGGCCTACTCTCTATAAAGATTCCCGAGTGTTTGTACTTAATTGTGATAGTTGCCAAAGATCTGGCAATCTGCCTCACAGTTATGCCATGCCTCAACAAGGGATCTTGGAGATTGAGTTGTTTGATGTATGGGGTATTGACTTCATGGGACCTTTCCCACCATCATACTCAAACACTTATATTCTGGTGGCAGTGGATTATGTATCCAAATGGGTGGAAGCTATTGCAACACCCACTAATGACACTAAAACAGTGTTAAAATTCCTCCAGAAACACATCTTCAGCAGATTTGGCACCCCTAGAGTATTAATCAGTGATGGGGCACTCATTTCTGCAATAAACAGCTTTACTCTGCTTTGGTTCGTTATGGAGTTAGCCACAGGGTAGCCACTCCATATCATCCACAGACAAATGGGCAAGCTGAAGTCTCTAACAGAGAACTTAAAAGAATCCTGGAACGGACTGTAATTAACCGTAGAAGGGATTGGGCAAGAAACTTGGATGATGCTCTGTGGGCGTACAGAACAGCATTCAAGACCCCTGGTGCGCGAAATTGTGAACAATACTTTTCACAACTCTCATAATCCCTGGTCATGAACTCCAAAAACTTGGTGGTTCAATTCCATGGCATTACACAACTTCGCACAACTAACCAGCAAGTGCACTGGGTCGTCCAAGTAATACCTTACGTGAGTAAGGGTCGATCCCACGGAGATTGTTAGCATTGAAGCAAGCTATGGTCATCTTGTAAATCTTAGTCAGGCAAACTCAATTGTATATGATGATGAACGAAAATAATATAAAGATAAAGATAGTGATACTTATGTATATCATTGGTGTAAGAGCTTCAGACAAGTGTATGAAGATGCCTTCCCTTCCGTCTCTCTGCTTTCCTACTGCCTTCATCCAATCCTTCTTACTCCTTTCCATGGCAAGCTCGTGTAGGGTTTCACTGTTGTCAGCAGCTACCTCCCATCCTCTCAGTGAAAGCGATTGCATATGTCCTGTCACGGCATAGCGGAATTCAGCTGTCGGTTCTCGGTCAGGCCGGAATAATATCCATTGATACTTTTGCGTCTGTCACTAACGCCCTAGCCTGCTAGGAGTGTGAAGCACGTCACAGTCATTCAGTCATTGAATCCTACTCAGAATGCCACAGACAAGGTTAGACCTTCCGGATTCTCTTGAATGCCGCCATCAGTTCTTGCCTATACCACGAAGACTCTGATCTCACGGAATGGTTGGCTCGTTTGTCAGGCGAGCACTCGGTTGTCAGGCGATCAACCATGCATCGTGCAATCAGGAATCCAAGAGATATTCACTAAGCCTCAGATGCGTGTAGAACAAGAATGGTTGTCAGTCACCTTGTTCATGAGTGAGAATGGTGATGGGCGTCAATCATCACCTTCATCATGTTGAAGAACAAGTGATATCTTGGACAAAGAACAAGCGGAATTGAATGGAAGAACAATAGTAATTGCATTAATACTCGAGGTACAGCAGAGCTCCACACCTTAATCTATGGTGTGTAGAAACTCCACCGTTGAAAATACATAAGAACAAGGTCTAGGCATGGCCGAATGGCCAGCCTCCCATGATCTAAGATAGCATAAAACAAAGATAGCTACCCAAAGTCTCCCTAATACAATAGTAAAAGGTCCTACTTATAGAAAACTAGTACATAGATGAGTAAATGACATAAAAATCCACTTCCGGGCCCACTTGGTGTGTGCTTGGGCTGAGCAATGAAGCTTTTTTTCGTGTAGAGACTCTCCTTGGAGTTAAACGCCAGCTTTAGTGCCAGTTTGGGCGTTTAACTCCCAATTAGGTGCCAGTTCCGGCGTTTAACGCTGGAATTTCTTGAGGTGACTTTGAACGCCGGTTTGGGCCATCAAATCTTGGGCAAAGTATGGACTATTATATATTGCTGGAAAGCCCAGGATGTCTACTTTCCACGCCGTTGAGAGCGCGCCAATTGGGCTTCTGTAGCTCCAGAAAATCCACTTCGAGTGCAGGGAGGTCAGAATCCAACAGCATCTGCAATCCTTTTGAGTCTCTGGATCAGATTTTTGCTCAGATCCCTCAATTTCAGCCAGAAAATACCTGAAATCACAGAAAAACACACAAACTCATAGTAAAGTCCAGAAAAGTGAATTTTAACTAAAAACTAATAAAAATATACTAAAAACTAACTAAATCATACTAAAAACATACTAAAAACAATGCCAAAAAGCATACAAATTATCCTCATCACACCAAACTTAAATTGTTGCTTGTCCCCAAGCAACTGAAGATCAATAAGATAAAAGAAGAGAATATGCAATGAACTCCAAAAACATCTATGAAGATTAGTATTAATTAGATGAGCGGGGCTTTTACCTTTTTGCCTCTGAATAGTTTTGGCATCTCACTTTATCCCTTATAATTCAGAATGATTGGCTTCTTTAGGAACTTAGAATCCAGATAGTGTTAATGATTCTCCTAGTAAAGTATGATGATTCTTGAACATAGCCATTTATTGAGTCTTGGCTGTGGCCCAAAGCACTCTGTCTTCCAGTATTACCACCGGATACATACATGCCACAGACACATAATTGGGTGAACCTTTTCAGATTGTGACTCAGCTTTGCTAAAGTCCCCAATTAGAGGTGTCCAGGGTTCTTAAGCACGCTCTTATTTTGCCTTGGATCACAACTCTTATTCTTTCTCTTTTTCTTTCTTTTTTTTTTCTTTTTTTTTTCGAAAAATTTTTTTTTTTCGGTTTTTGCTTGCTTTCTTTCTTGCTTCAAGAATCATTTTTTTATGATTTTTCAGATCCTCAGTAACATGTCTCCTTTTTCATCATTCTTTCAAGAGCCAACATTCATGAACCACAAATTCAAAAGACATATGCACTGTTCAAGCATACATTCAGAGAACAAAAGTGTTGCCACCACATCAAAATAATTAAACTATTATAAAATTCAGAATTCATGCAATTCTTTCCTTTTCAATTAAGCACGTTTTTATTAAAGAAAGGTGATGGATTCATAGGACATTCATAACTTTAAAGCATAGACACTAAGACACTAATGATCACAAGACACAAACATGGGCAAACATAAAGCATAAAAATCGAAAAACAGAAGAATAAAGAACAAGGAAATCAAGGAATGGGTCCACCTTAGTGATGGCGGCTCTTTCTTCCTCTTGAAGATCCTATGGAGTGCTTGAGCTCCTCAATGTCTCTTCCTTGTCTTTGTTGCTCCTCCCTCATGATTCTTTGGTCTTCTTTAATTTCATGGAGGAGAATGGAGTGTTCTTGATGCTCCACCCTTAGTTGTCCCATGTTGGAACTCAACTCTCCTAGGGAGGTGTTTAGTTGCTCCCAATAATTTTGTGGAGGAAAGTGCATCCCTTGAGGAATCTCAGGGATCTCTTGATGAGAGGAGTCTCTTGTGTACTCCATCCTTTTCTTGGTGATGGGCTTGTCCTCATCAATGGGGGTATCTCCTTCTATGTCAACTCCAACTGAATAACAGAGGTGACAAATGAGGTGAGGAAGGCTAACCTTGCCAAGGTGGAGGTCTTGTCCGCCACCTTATAGAGTTCTTGGGCTATAACCTCATGAACCTCTATTTCTTCTCCAATCATGATGCTATGGATCATGATGGCCCGGTCTAGAGTAACTTCGGACCGGTTGCTAGTGGGAATGATTGAGCGTTGTATAAACTCTAACCATCCTCTAGCCACGGGCTTGAGGTCATGCCTTCTCAATTGAACCGGCTTTCCTCTGAATCTTGCTTCCATTGTGCGCCCTCTTCACATATGGTTGTGAGGACTGGTCCAACCTTTGATCAAAGTTGACCCTTCTAGTGTAAGGATGCTCATCTCCTTGCATCATAGGCAAGTTGAACGCCACCTCACACTCTCCGGACTAAAATCCAAGTATTTCCCCCGAACCATAGTGAGATATTCTTGGATTCGGGTTCACACTTTGGTCATGGTTCTTGGTGATCCATGCATTGGCATAGAACTCTTGAACCATCAAGATTCCGACTTGTTGAATGGGGTTGGTAAGTACTTCCAACCTCTTCTTCGGATCTCATGGCGGATCTCCGGATATTCACCTTTTTGAGTGAAAAGGGGACTTCCGGGATCACCTTCTTCAAGGCCACAACTTTATAGAAGTGGTCTTGATGCACCCTTGAGAGGAATCTATCCATCTCCCATGACTCGGAGGTGGAAGCTTTTGCCTTCCCTTTCCTCTTTTTAGAGGTTTCTCCGGCCTTGGATGCCATAAATGGTTATGGAAAAACGAAAAAGCAACGCTTTTACCACACCAAACTTAAAAAGTTTTGCTCGTCCTCGAGCAAAAGAAGAAAGAAGAGAGTAGAAGAAGAAGAAATGAGGAAGAGGGGGAAGGTGGTGTGTTTTTGGCCAAGAAGGGAAGAAAGGGTGTTTAGGTTGTGTGAAAATGAAGAGTTGAAGAAGGGTATTTATAGGAGAGAGGGGGGTAAAGGTTCGGCCATTATGGGTGGGTTTGGGAGGGAAAGTGGTTTGAATTTGAAGGGTGAGGTTGGTGGGGATTTATGAAGGATGGATGTGAGTGGTGAAGAGAAAGATGGGATTTGATAGGTGAAGGGTTTTTGGGGAAGAGGTATTGAGGTGATTGGTGAATGGGGGAAGAAGAGAGAGAGTGATGGTGGGGTCCTGTGGGGTCCACAGATCCTGTGGTGTCAAGGAAAAGTCATCCCTGCACCAAATGTTGCTCAAAATCACGTTTTGAGCTATTTCTGGCGTTAAACGCCGGGCTGTTGCCCTTTACTGGCGTTTAACGCCAGTCTGGTGCCCCTTTCTGGCGTTAAACGCCCAGAATGGTGCCAGACTGGGCGTTAAACGCCCAACAGCTAGCATTACTGGCGTTTGAACGCCAGCTTCTTCTCCTCCAGGGTGTGCGTTTTCTTCTGTTTTTCATTCTGTTTTTGCTTTTTTTCATTGTTTTTGTGACTCTATGATCATCAACCTACAAAAAAGATAAAATAACAAAAGAAAATAGTTAACTAAAACATTGGGTTGCCTCCCAACAAGCGCTCTTAATGTCATTAGCTTGACAGAGGACTCTCATGGAGCCTCAGAAATACTCAGAACCGTGTGGAACCTCCCAACACCAACTTAGAGTTTGAATGTGGGGGTTCAACACCAAACTTAGAGTTTGGTTGTGGCTCCCACACCAAACTTAGAGTTTGACTGTGGGGGCTCTGCTGGCTCTGTTTTGAGAGAAGCTCTTCATGCTTCCTCTCCATGATGATAGAGGGATGTCCTTGGGCCTTAAACACCAAGGATTCTCCATTCACTTGAATGGTCAACTTTCCTCTATCACATCATCACAGCCTTTGCTGTGGCTAGGAAGGGTCTGCCAAGGATGATGGATTCAATCCATGCACTTCCCAGTCTCTAGGACTATGAAATCAGTAGGGATGTAATGGTCTTCAATCTTCACCAAAAATTCTCTACAAGTCCTGAGCTTGTTTTCTTGAATTGTCTGCCATCTCTAATGAGATTCTTGCAGCTTGCACCTCAAAGATCCCTAATTTCTCCATTACAGAGAGGGGCATGAGGTTTCACTTGACCCTAAGTCACACAAGGCCTTCTTGAAGGTCATGGTGCCTATGGTACAAGGTATAGAACTTCCCAGGATCTGCCTCTTTGAGGCAGTTTCTGCCTAGACAAGTCATCCAGTTCTTTGGTGAGCAAAGGCGGTTCATCTCCCAAGTCTCATTTCCAAATAACTTGTCATTTAGCTTCATGATTGCTCCAAGGTATTTCGCAACTTGCTCTTCAGTGACATACTCATCCTCTTAGAGGAAGATACTCATCAGAGCTCATGAATGGCAGAAGTAAGTCCAATGGAATCTCTATGGTCTCATTTTGAGCCTCAGATTCCCATTGTTCCTCATTGGGAACTCAGAGGAGATTGGTACACACGCCCACTGAGGTCTTCCCAGTGGCGTCCTCCTCCTCTCTTTCCTCTCCTATTTGGCCATGTCTATGGGCGTTGCTCTCCCTTTGGATTTTCTTCTGTATTACTTGGGAGAGTACTAGGAGGGAGTTCAGTAATTTCTTGCTCAGCTGTCCACTCAGAGACCTTGCATTGAGAAGATCAGAAGTAAAGACTTGCTTATTGGTACTTTGTTGTTGTTGAGGTCTGACAAATGGACTTTTGTTGGTATAGAATTGTTAAGTGATCAATCGTAGTATAGTCTAAACCAACAAAAATCCATCGCCAAACAAATCTACAATCTATAACCGAGAGTATTAATCTCCCGAGTCGTTCTCCTTGGAATTGCCAAAGTGTGCATCTTATTGATTTAGTAAGCTTTGTTGAGTTCTTGAAGGTCTTAGCAAGTAATGAGAAACAACAATCAATTATCAAAAGGACTTGACTTAGGGTTGGCATTAGAAGTCTTTATCATTATAGTTCGCTCATTGTTGATAGCCGTTAGACTTTGCTCCGTTTAGTCATCCCCTAAATATAGAAGAAAGTCAAATGGAAACAATTGACTTGAGTCACAAGTTCTAGCTTCACCTTATGGGAATCTAGTTTTAGTGCACTTCAAGGCAATTGGCAAACTCTAACTTCAAATCAACCCTTGATATAACTATTCAATTCATTCCAATGACCAAACCCTATGCCAAGTATAAAAGTTCTACTCCATAGCTAGTATTGACATTTTATCAAACATGTGATGAGCAAAAAGGAAAGTCATAGTGAAATGAAAGAAAAGTAGGATTAAGAAAATATTGCAACACAAGGAATTAGCAACAAGCATCAAAGAACAACAATGATGATTAAAACCTCAAACATTAATGAAATCCAAAATTCATAGAGTTGAATCCTAGACCCAAGGAATGTCAACAATTACAACTACACTTGAAATTTGAAGAGAAAACCTATTACATGAACAAAGTGAAATGAAAGTTGCAATGGATCTCACCAAGAAATGAGTAAAAATCCAGAATTTTGATGAAGAAGAACCCTAGTGAAAACTTGAGAGAGGTTGATGAATCCTAGAGAGAAGTTGGAGTTTCTCTCTCTAACAATGTAACTAACTCCCAAAAAATCTCCCAAAACTAAAAAAAATGAACTAGGTCCCTCAACCTTGCCCCCTTGGTCCTCTTAAGTCTTTTCCCGCCAAAGCACTCCTCAAAAGTTGGGATCTCTAACCAACTCCACGCCTAAGTCACGTGACTTTAAAAAAATCTTTTTTCGAACATCGGCGCGCACGCGCAAGGTACGCGTGCGCGCCCTGGATGCGGTTCTGGATTGCGCGGAAGCGGAGTGTACGCGTACGCGTCCATGAGGATCTTGGCTTAGCCGCTACTCTAATCGGCTCGTGGTTTGGCTTGTGGCTTCGGCTTCGCATTGCTCTCATCCGCGCGGACGCGCCAGGTGCGCGCGCGCCCATACGGAAATTCCAAAGCTTCAATTCTCATGCTTCCTTTCTTTGCACCCTTCTTCCTTATCTTTTCCTGTTCATTCCCAGTCTATGTCCTGAAACCACTTAGCACACAAGTCACGGCATCGAATGGCATCAAGGAGAGATTAGAAATGTGTCTATTTGGTGCGAAATAAGCATGTTTTCCTTTATGAGGCAAAACTAGGAAAAGAATGCAAATCCTTATACTTCATGCAGAAAATGTGTGAAATCATTGATAAACCCTTTGAAATTAGCACAAGACAAACCCTCAAAATGGGGTTTGTCAACCTCCCCACACTTAGATTCTAGCATGTCCTCATGCTTAGGAGAATGCAAAGGAACATAGAAGATTGGGGTGACAAACGAATAGGACTTATGAGATGCAACCTACTCATATGCAAGTAACTACACTAATGCCGTTATCTACTTGGTTGGGAATAAATCAGCTTTCTTATGACATGTGTAAGCTCATGGGGTACAATGGTGGCCAATGCATGGATCTTGTCAAATTCTAAGCATTAAAATGCAGTTTATGCAACCTTGCACGAGGAATGCTCGCAGGAGCCGGGAATCAAAGGATTGAGCTTCGAACCCTCACCGGAAGTATTTGCAATCTAGTCGCTCAAGTGTTTAGGGTTAACTCTCTCAATTCTCCCCTAATCATGCTTTCTAAAGTTTGTTCTTCTTCTAACAATCAACATGTATTTCATGCATGCATACATCTATCATGAGGTCTTCTCCTTAGGTTGTAATGGGGTTAGGGTCAAGGTAGGATCATATATGGCTAGTGGGCTTAAAACTTGGATCTTTGATGAACTTAAACCTTCCCACCTAACCTGCATAATGACCTATACAATCAAGTGCCAACCTAACTACCCATTCCTCACTTTTCACATACTCATGTCTTTCCTATTCATTTACCAACATTTATGCATTGACCCCCTTTTTATTGCTTTGCTTTGGGGCATTTTTGTCCCCTTTATTGCTTTTCTTTTCCTTACTCTCTTTTTTCTTCATTCTCTTCTTTTTTTTTCTTCTTTCTCTTTTTTTTTTTTTTTTTTCTTCATATTTTTGTCATATATTTTTTTTTTCGTTTCTTTCTTTTTCTTATGCACAAGAACATCAACGCATGGGGTCTATACATTTAATCAAGACAGGAGCATGTGCCCAATTCATTAATATTTTCAGTAACAAAGCAAAACTACCCTTTTATCCACCCACTGTCCCAAAGTTCCCACACTTGAATGATATTCACATATACTAGCCTAAGCCGATCAAAGATCCAAATCAAGGACTTTCATTGTTTTCCGCTTTAAGGCTTGTAATGTGCTAAATTAAAGAACAAGTGGGTTAGTCGTAGGCTCAAAATTGGTTAACAATGGAAGACAAAAGGTAGGCTATTTGGGTAAGTGGCTAATGAAACGATGGCCTCAATCACATAAATGCATGCTTACACAAAATAATGGACATAAAGAATGAAACAAAGCAAAGATTACAATCATGGAGGAGAATAGTGCACACAAGAAGGGAACTGAGTGGTTATAAGATGTAACCACACCTTTAAGCTCAAAACTCACTTGCTTGTGTTCTTTAGCTCAAACCATGTTCCAAAATACAATCCTTCATGCAATTATGGCATTAAAGCATCTAAAAATTCTGCAGTGCCCCATAATTGTCCCCAAAGTGTTGGTTTCTTTAAGAAAGAATTCATTGTTCCAACCAAGTAAATTTATCATGCAGATGGTGTCAACTAAAACCTACTCATGCAACCTATCCTAATGTATTCAACTTATTCAGATGTTACCTATGGAGATCGGTCGGCCGACCTCCCCACACTTAAAACTTAGCACGGTCCTCCGTGCTATCGGTTAGGCGTAGTGGTTGGTCGAACTCCGAGCGGTCCCCATCTCCGCTCTCAAAGCTCTCGCCGCTTGAAGTTGCGGTGGATGTGGAGATATGGGGTTCCTCCATAGGTGGGATGACTACGCTTAGGAGTTTCTTCACATGATCATAGCGGCGTTGGTTACGCCGCTCATAACGGTCCAATTTCTTGTGAAGGTCCTCAAGGCGCTGGGCGGTCGATTTCTGAGAAGTAGATGAGGAGGTAGTGTGGCGAGTCGGTGGGAGTGGTCCAAAGTCCTTGGTGGCTTCCGGAGGCTTGAGGCATCTCTTGGTCGGGATGGTATCGCCGTCGACCGGAATTGAGGTTCTTCTATCCTTAACCTCTCGGTTGACGCCTGCTTTTGCAGCCAAATCGGTCACCAAAGCGGGGAATGGGAGATTGCCTTTGGCATGAATGCGCCCCATGGACTGGCGGATGACATGCGAAATGTTGACCGGCTTCTCGGTTAAGATGCACCAAATCAATAAGGCCAACTCGGCGGTGATGGATGACCCATGTGTACTTGGGAGCACATAATGAGCTAAAATTTGTGCCCATGCCGTGGCTTCTTGAGTGAGGTGGCGGACATCTAGACCCTTGGGTCTTTGCTTGATGGTTCCCCGAATCCAATATGCGTCGGGTAGAGCAATGACGCCGAGGATTGCGGCCAATCAAATGTGCGGTCGTCGCATGTGGCCAAGGCTTCTTCGTAGGCGTCATAATCATCATTAATGGTTCAAGTCCAAGGACTTCTTGGATGGTTTCCTCCGTGACCGACACTTGCTTTCGGCGCACAAAAATTGATTTGAGAAGGGGGGAGTGGTAGTTGGAGTAGAACTCCACCACCCATGAGAGGTTTGCCTCCTTTGGTTGCCGCAAGAGGAACTTCCATTGTCTCCGGTCAATGCGTGGCATTACAATAGGACGGAGGTGAGCCGGTAGGACTAGGAGGGGTTCCGGATGATAGTTCCTTTCGATCATTCTTGCGTAAACCAATTCGCAGTAGCGGTTGGGAAACTTGTTCGGATCCTTAGGAGGATTGTCCTTCTCAAGAGTATCAATGGGACCCTTAGTCTTGCGTAAGAGTGGCTTGGCCCCTAGGTTGTGGTGCGCTTTATCGGAAGTTGGCTTCTTGGGCGCTTTTCCTTTGTTCTTCTTGATGACCATCCTATGAAAACAGAGAACGGGAAAACATTAGACCCAAAGAAGCGGAAATAACGCAAGTATGTAAAGAAAAGGTATGCCATAGAATGTAGATATCATTGTCACATGACAGCTGCAACATGTAACTATGATAACATGAGGAGAGCAAGGCAAACATATTCATATGGTGTAAGGGTGATTTAAGCATGCAAGTAGGGAGCATGAGGAGCATATACCCTTAAGAACCACAAATAGAAAGCAAGTGAGGAAAATGGGGATGTGCCTAAAAGTGATAAAATGAGAGGCAAGTTAGGCAAAGTGGGCTCAAAAGTCAAGTATGCCTTTCATCGAACACTTGGTGTGCATCCTGTTGTAGTGTGTGATTGCAAGATTTTGAAAGCAATGTAGTACTCATAATCCACTATGAATGATTACAGTGCACAGTAATAGTAGAAAGAAAACAAGCAACACAACTCATCTACCAATGCAAGTGAAATAGAGACCTAAATGCCCATGAATAATGAAGTTGAGGGATAGAGAGAAGGAAAAGAGGGAAAATGAAAACAAAAAAAAATCTCCTAAAGAAGTAACTAACTATAAGAAGAAAGAGCTATTAAAAGAGGTTGAAACTAAATGAGTGAGAGCCACAAGATAATATGGCTTAGTGTAGTACCTTGTGAGATGATGAGGAGAATGGGGGATGAGGTTGTGGTGTGGTTTGATGGGTAGTGGTGAAGAAGGTAGAGGGTAGTAGAATGAAGTGTAGAAGAGGGAATGGAGGGATTAGGGTGAGAAGTGGGTGTTCCTCTTCTTTAAGTTGGATGAGTAGTAGAGTGTATGAGAGTGGGAGGGAAATGTGAAGTGAAAGTGGAGGGGTGAGTGTGCCCCTTTTTGTTTTCATTTGCGCCGAACATCTGCGCGTGCGCGCACACTGTGCGTTCGCGCAGTGAGACGAGCTGGGGAGGGACGCGCGCGCGCTCTGCGCGTGCGCGCCCATGAGCTTGGGCTGGGGGCACAAGGGAGGCACAGGGTTGGCACAACTCTCTGATATATGTACCAGAAGTTACTGCAGGAGCTTCGGCGCACGCGCGCACAGTGCGCGTGCGCGTCAGAGTGGTTGTGCCCCAGGCACGGTAGGGGCCTGGAGGGGGCTCAACTCTCTGTGAAATGGCCCAGAGAAGAGTGCAGGGCGGAAGGGCGCGTACGCGGCTATGGGGCGCGCGCACTCTGTGCTTGCAGTGTAAGGACGCGTGCGCGCCAAGTGCGCGTACGCGGCGGATGTCTTGGGCCTGTGGCGTGGTGTAGGCCTGCGAGAGGCCTAACTCTCGGGAGCATGTACCAAGAGTGCAGCCGGGCAATCGGCGCGGACGCGCATAGCATGCTTGCGCGTCAAGTGGCAGACTTTTGCTCAGGGGCGCGGACGCGCCATATGCGCGTGCGCGCGAGATTCTTGTGCTTCAGGCATGGTCGTAGCATGGTGTGGGCATAACTCTCGGGTAAATGTATGGGGGCTATGTTTTGCGATCCACGCGTCCGCGCACGGTGCGCGTCTGCGTGGTTGACCTTCGGGTGCCTTAGGGGCGCGCACGCGCCAGGTGCGCGCACGCGCAGAGGGGTTGTTTTTCTTAATTATGCATATGTCTATACCACTTTTGACATTACAACCTCCTCCCCTTTCCACACAGCTGCCTAAGCACTATATCAGGGCATTTGACTTGGCACATCAGCAATGAATTTAACAAATGATGGAGAATTGACAATAAAATCTATCTATCAAACATAAAGTCAAGTGTCTATGTACAAAGCTCAAAAGAAGATCTTACCAAGGTGGGGTGTCTCCCACCTAGCACTTTTGTTTAACGTCCTTAAGTTGGACTTTCGGTATCTCATTGTGCTTGTTAAAGGGTTGCATCCCTCAAGAGGAACACTTCAATCTCCTTGGAGTTCTTTCTTTGCTCACCATGATACAATTTGAGGCGGTGTCCGTTTACCTTGAAGATGTCCGGGCTTGTTGGGTGGCGCAAGTGGTAGACCCCATAAGGTTCTACCTTCTCCACTTGGTATGGTCCGTCCCACCTTGATCTTAGCTTTCCGGGTAGTAGTCTCAACCTTGAATTGTAGAGAAGCACTAAGTCACCGGGTTGGAACTCCTTTCTTCTAATGTGTTTGTCATGGATGGCTTTCAATTTTTCCTTGTAGAGCCTAGCATTGTCGTAAGCTTCTTGTCTCAAACATTCCAATTCCGCCAATTGAAGCTTTCTTTCTATGCCGGCCCCACCCATGTTCATATTACACTCCTTTACCGCCCAATACGCTTTGTGCTCAATCTCCACCGGTAAGTGGCATGCTTTACCATATACAAGCCGGAAGGGGCTCATGCCGATCGGTGTCTTGTAGGCCGTCCGATATGCCCAAAGTGCATCGGAGAGTTTAGTGCTCCAATCTTTCCTATTTGGCCTCACAACCCTTTCCAAAACATGCTTAATTTCCCGATTTGAGACTTCGGCTTGGCCGTTTGTTTGAGGGTGGTAGGCCGTGGCGACTTTGTGGATGATGCCATATTTCCTCATGAGGCCGTCTATTTTCTTGTTGCAAAAGTGTGACCCTTGGTCACTTATGATTGCTCTTGGGGCTCCAAAACGGCAAATGATATTATTCCTCACAAAAGAATACACCACATTAGCGTCATCCGTTCGGGTGGGGATTGCCTCCACCCATTTTGACACATAATCGACGGCTAACAAGATGTAAAGAAAGCCATTGGAGTTTGGAAATGGTCCCATGAAGTCGATTCCCCATACATCAAAGATTTCACAAAAAAGCATATTTTGTTGGGGGATTTCGTCCTTCTTGGAAATGTCTCCAAACCTCATGCATTGAGGGCAAGATTTGCAATAGAGAGAAGCATCCTTAAGAAGGGTTGGCCACCAAAATCCGCAATCAAGGACTTTTCTTGCCGTTCTTTGGGGTCCATAGTGGCCACCCCCTTCGGAAGCATGGCAAGCGTCCAAGATTGCTTGGAATTCGGTTTGGGGTATGCACCGTCGCACTATTTGGTCCGCTCCACATCTCCACAAGTAGGGATCATCCCAAATATAGTATTTGGATTCGCTTTTTAGCTTCTCCTTTTTGTGTTTGTCAAGATTAGGAGGGAAGGTGCGTGAAACCAAATAGTTTGCGATTGGGGCATACCAAGGAACCACTTCCGAGATTGCGTGCAAGGTATCTAAAGGAAAGGAATCATTGATAGGAGTGGTGTCGCCTTTTGTGTGTTCAAGGCGGCTTAAATGGTCCGCTACTAGGTTTTGGGAACCACTCCTATCTTTGATCTCCAAATCAAATTCTTGTAGCAAAAGTACCCAACGAATTAATCTCGGTTTTGATTCCTTCTTGGCCAACAAGTACTTTAGTGCCGCATGATCCGAGTACACTACTACCTTGGAACCAAGAAGATAAGCTCGGAACTTGTCCAAAGCAAAAACAATAGCTAGTAATTCCTTTTCGGTAGTAGTGTAGTTGGATTGGGCTCCATCTAATGTTTTGGAAGCATAAGCTATGACATAGGGGATCTTACCCTCGCGTTGTGCTAACGCGGCTCCAATCGCATAGTTCGAAGCGTCACACATGATTTCAAAAGGTTGAGTCCAATCGGGGCCTCGCACTATAGGAGCTTGTGTCAATGCTACTTTGATTTTGTCATATGCTTCCATGCATTCCTTGCTTAGCTCAAATTCGACATCTTTTTGTAGTAATCGAGAAAGGGGTAGGGCTACCTTGCTAAAGTCCTTGATGAATCTCCGGTAAAATCCTGCATGTCCAAGAAAAGAACGGACTTCCCTCTCGGAAGAGGGGTAAGGTAAACTAGATATGACATTTATTTTAGCCGGATCTACGGAGATGCCTTCCTTTGATACTATGTGTCCCAAAACAATTCCTTGTTTGACCATGAAATGACATTTTTCAAAATTTAAAACAAGGTTTGTTTTGGTGCATCTCTCCAAGACTTTTTCAAGGTTACCTAGACAATGCTCAAATGAATCACCATACACACTAAAATCATCCATGAAAACTTCCATTGATTGCTCTAGAAAATCCGCAAATAGGCTCATCATGCATCTTTGGAACGTTGCCGGTGCATTGCATAGGCCAAATGGCATACGCTTGTAAGCATACGTTCCGAAGGGGCAAGTGAATGTGGTTTTTTCTTGGTCTTCTAGAGCAATATGGATTTGGAAGTATCCGGAGTAGCCATCAAGAAAACAATAATATGATTTACCGGCTAATCGATCAAGCATTTGATCAATAAATGGTAGTGGAAAATGATCTTTCCTTGTGGCCGCATTCAATCTCCGGTAATCTATGCATACTCTCCAAGAATTTTGTACTCTTGTTGCTATGAGTTCACCACTTTCATTTTTGATTGTTGTCACTCCGGACTTTTTGGGCACTACTTGGACCGGGCTTACCCATTCGCTATCCGAGATAGGGTAGATGATGTCCGCTTCAAGTAGCTTAGTGACTTCTTTCTTTACTACCTCAAGGATGGTTGGATTGAGTCTCCTTTGAGGTTGCCGGACCGGTCTTGCTCCTTCTTCAAGGAATATGCGGTGTTCGCATACTTTGGGGCTTATTCCTACTAGGTCCGCCAAACTCCATCCGATTGCCTTTTTGTTTTTCCTCAATACATTTAGCAATTTCTCTTCTTGTTGAGGGGTTAGCTCTTGGGCAATTATCACGGGTAGCTCTTGGGCTTCATCAAGGTATAAGTACCTTAAGTGAGGTGGTAGTGGCTTCAATTCCATCTTCTTTTCACTCCTTG
Source organism: Arachis stenosperma (assembly GCF_014773155.1). Lineage (NCBI taxonomy): Eukaryota > Viridiplantae > Streptophyta > Magnoliopsida > Fabales > Fabaceae > Arachis > Arachis stenosperma. The sequence continues at coordinate 92,823,750 of NC_080377.1, forward strand.
AGGCTTGAGTTTGTGTGGTGTTTAGTTCGCTTGGCTTTTCATTTGCTTCTTCAACCATACACTTCTCATCTAGCTTTGCTAGATGTACTTCGGCCACTATGTTATCAATCGGGTCACACCGAAACAAAGAATGGTTCTCCGGTGGATGCCTCATTGCTTCCTCTAGGCTAAAGCTTACAATTCTCCCATCTATTTCAAATGAGTAGTTCCCCGAGTAAGCATCAAGTTTAAATCTAGAAGTTCTCAAGAATGGTCTTCCAAGTAGGATAGATGACGCTCTCTCGGTTTCGCTTGATGGCATTTCAAGAACATAGAAGTCAATGGGGAATATCAACCCTTTTATATCCACCAATACATCTTCCGCAACGCCCGCTACGGTTATTATACTCTTATCCGCTAAGACAAATCTTGCCGTCGACCTTTTTAGTTGTGGCAAGTTCAATAACCGGTAGACGGATAGTGGCATGATGCTAACATGCTCCAAGGTCACACATGCAATCTTTAAAATGGACTCCATTGATTGTGCAAGTAACCATACAAGGACCCGGATCATCACACTTCTCGGGTAGTGTTCCCATTAAAGCGGAAATAGAGCTTCCCAATGGAATGGTTTCCAATTCAAGAATTTTATCCTTATGTATGCATAGGTCTTTGAGGAATTTAGCATATCTAGGAACTTGATGGATAGCATCAAAGAGGGGGATGGTTACCTCAACTTTCTTGAATACTTCCACCATTTTGGGGTCAAGTTCTATGCGCTTTTTAGCTCTCTTTGCAAGTGTTGGGAATGGGAGTGGTTGAGCAACTTCCTCTTCCAAGGTTCTTTTGGCCTTGGGTGTCTCTCTTGTTGGTTGGGCCTCATCCTCAACTATGGCTTGTGGTGCCTCCTCTTCCACTTCTTCTATATTTATTCTCTCCTCTTCTTGAGCGGTTGTGATAGGGCTTGAATCCTTTGCTTCCTTCCCTTTTAGTTGTGTACCGGATCTAAGGGTGATGGCGTTAATGCCTCCCTTTGGATTTGGTTGAGGTTGAGAAGGAATGGCACTTTGGATTGGGGGTTGAGGAGTGGAAGTTGATGGTGGATCCATGCGTGCAAGAAGGGCTTGTAGTGTAGAGGTGAGACCGTTGAGGCCGGAAGCAAGTGTGGTTTGTAATTCCTTTTGGCCTTGAATAATGGTCCGGAGTGTTTCGTCTTGGTTAGAGGGGTTGGTTGCATATGTGAGTTGAGGGGCTTGTGATTGGTTGGGTGGTGGTCTTTGATGTGGTGGTTGATATGTTTGGTAGTTTCTTGTGGGTTTTGTTGATTGTATGGTTGATTTTGTGAGTTGTATGGTCGGTTTTGTGAAAAGTTTTGTGAATTGTTACCCCATCTTTGACCTCCTCCATTATTGTTATTGTTGTCCCTATTCCCTTGTTGATGGTTGTCTCTCCAATTTTGATTATTGTATCCACTTCCTTGGTTGTGGCTTCCTCCTCCTTGATAAGAGTACCCTTGGTTGGGATTACCACCTTGGTAGTATCCTTGGTTGGGGCGATCATAGAAGTTGTGGGTAGCCGCCAAGGTATTGTCTTCTTGAAGGCTTGGGCACTCATCCGTGTAGTGAGAATAGCAAGAGCAAATGCCACATACTCTTTGAGGGACCAATTGTTGGTTATGTTGTTGAGGTGGTGGATGGTGTTGTTGTTGGTATGCTTGGGTTTGTGGTTGTTGTTGGTTCAATTGGAGTTGCTTCAAGATGGATGTCATCTCATTCAAGGATTGAGTTAGAGCGGTGGTTTCACTACTAGTTGATACCTCATTCACGGCTCTTGGACGGTTGACTCTTCGCCTCATATGTTGATTGGATTCGGCCAAGTCAATAATAAGTTGCCATGCCTCTTCCGCGGTTTTGTATTTGGACAAAGAACCATTGCTAGAAGTGTCCAAGAGGGTTCTATCTTGCTCTCGCATCCCTTGACATATGTATCCAAGCAATACTTGAGTGTCAATCATGTGATTTGGACATGCATCTAGTAGTTTGCGAAACCGTTCCCAATACTCATAGAGTGGTTCCGTCTCACCTTGCACAATACAAGACATTTCCTTCCTTAACCTATCCATCTTTTCCGGAGGTAGGAATTTGTCCAAGAATCCCCTTCTAAGTAAGTCCCAATCGGAGGTAACTTCACTAGAGAGGGTATAGAACCATTCTTTAGCCTTGTCCTCAAGAGAGAAAGGGAAAGCAAACAACCATATGGCAACTTCATCGGACCCTTCCCGTCTAGTAGTTGAACATATGCGATGGAAGTCCTTGAGATGTCGAATAGGATCTTGCGGGAAGCCCATGAAACTTAGGTAGGAGGTTGATCAAAGCGGTCTTCAATTCAAAGTTAGCATTCAAGTTGGGATGAGTTACGTGAAGGGGTTGAAGGACATAATCCGGTGCACCCGCTTCCTTGATGGTAACTCTCCTCGGAGCATCCATGGTATTGGCACCTAAAACAAAAGAAAATTCGTTAGTGAGATTGATGGAAATAGAATTAGTGCCTTCTTTGAGTGACGGTTCAATGTTCACTTCTAGTAAGGTGGTTGAGGTGGTGGAAACCTCTTCCCCTTTTCCAAACGTAAGCCGCCTCCGAGCTTGTCTAATATGAAGCAAAGTTCGTTCTATTTCCGGATCAAAAGGGACTAAGCTCGGATTTGGTTGTGAACGCGTCATACGATGAAGGGAAAATGGAATTCATGGTGATGATGAGGAATTAGTCACTTGAAGTATTTACAAGGGAATGCAACTATGTACATCTATACATGCTTAATCTAAACAATAACATGGCATACTAAGCAATATCCCCGGCAACGGCGCCATTTTGACAAATGGACTTTTGTTGGTATAGAATTTGTTAAGTGATCAATCGTAGTATAGTCTAAACCAACACAAAATCCATCGCCAAACAAATCTACAATCTATAACCGAGAGTATTAATCTCCCGAGTCGTTCTCCCTTGGAATTGCCAAAGTGTGCATCTTATTGATTTAGTAAGCTTTGTTGAGTTCTTGAAGGTCTTAGCAAGTAATGAGAAACAACAATCAATTATCAAAAGGACTTGACTTAGGGTTGGCATTAGAAGTCTTTATCATTATAGTTCGCTCATTGTTGATAGCCGTTAGACTTTGCTCCGTTTAGTCATCCCCTAAATATAGAAGAAAGTCAAATGGAAACAATTGACTTGAGTCACAAGTTCTAGCTTCACCTTATGGGAATCTAGTTTTAGTGCACTTCAAGGCAATTGGCAAACTCTAACTTCAAATCAACCCTTGATATAACTATTCAATTCATTCCAATGACCAAACCCTATGCCAAGTATAAAAGTTCTACTCCATAGCTAGTATTGACATTTTATCAAACATGTGATGAGCAAAAAGGAAAGTCATAGTGAAATGAAAAGAAAGTAGGATTAAGAAAATATTGCAACACAAGGAATTAGCAACAAGCATCAAAGAACAACAATGATGATTAAAACCTCAAACATTAATGAAATCCAAAATTCATAGAGTTGAATCCTAGACCCAAGGAATGTCAACAATTACAACTACACTTGAAATTTGAAGAGAAAACCTATTACATGAACAAAGTGAAATGAAAGTTGCAATGGATCTCACCAAGAAATGAGTAAAAATCCAGAATTTTGATGAAGAAGAACCCTAGTGAAAACTTGAGAGAGGTTGATGAATCCTAGAGAGAAGTTGGAGTTTCTCTCTCTAACAATGTAACTAACTCCCAAAAAAATCTCCCAAAACTAAAAAAATGAACTAGGTCCCTTCAACCCTTGCCCCCTTGGTCCTCTTAAGTCTTTTCCCGCCAAAGCACTCCTCAAAAGTTGGGATCTCTAACCAACTCCACGCCTAAGTCACGTGACTTTTAAAAAAATCTTTTTTTCGAACATCGGCGCGCACGCGCAAGGTACGCGTGCGCGCCCTGGATGCGGTTCTGGAGTGCGCGGAAGCGGAGTGTACGCGTACGCGTCCATGAGGATCTTGGCTTAGCCGCTACTCTAATCGGCTCGTGGTTTGGCTTGTGGCTTCGGCTTCGCATTGCTCTCATCCGCGCGGACGCGCCAGGTGCGCGCGCGCGCGCCCATACGGAAATTCCAAAGCTTCAATTCTCATGCTTCCTTTCTTTGCACCCTTCTTCCTTATCTTTTCCTGTTCATTCCCAGTCTATGTCCTGAAACCACTTAGCACACGAGTCACGGCATCGAATGGCATCAAGGAGAGATTAGAAATGTGTCTATTTTGGTGCGAAATAAGCATGTTTTCCTTTATGAGGCAAAACTAGGAAAAGAATGCAAATCCTTATACTTCATGCAGAAAATGTGTGAAATCATTGATAAACCCTTTGAAATTAGCACAAGACAAACCCTCAAAATGGGGTTTGTCAAGGTCTCTTGATTCTTCCATGAGAAATTTGGGTGATTCCTCCATGAAGAATTATAGGTGTTTCCATAGGGTTCTCCTAGGTAATTCACCTCTTCCATGGAAGGGTTCTCAGGATCATAAGCTTCTTCCTCAGATGAAGCGTCCTTAGTACTGTTTGGTGCATTTTGCATTCCAGACAGACTTTGAGAAATCAAATTGACTTGTTGAGTCAATATCTTGTTTTGAGCCAATATGGCATTCAGAGTGTCAATCTCAAGAACTCCTTTCTTCTGACTAGTCCCATTGTTCACAGGATTCCTTTCAGAAGTGTACATGAATTGGTTATTTGCAACCATTTCAATCAATTCTTGAGCTTCTGCAGGCGTCTTCTTCAGATGAAGAGATCCTCCAACAGAGCTATCCAAGGATATCTTAGATAGTTCAGAGAGACCATCATAGAAAATACCTATGATGCTCCATTCAGAAAGCATGTCTGAGGGACATCTTCTGATTAATTGTTTGTATCTTTCCCAAGCTTCATAGAGGGATTCTCCATCCTTCTGTCTGAAGGTTTGGACTTCCACTCTAAGCTTACTCCATCTTTGTGGTGGAAAGAACTTTGCCAAGAAGGCATTGACTAGCTTTTCCCAAGAGTCCAGGCTTCTTTAGGTTGAGAATCCAACCATATTCTAGCTGTCTCTTACAGCAAAAGGGAATAGCATCAGTCTATAGACCTCAGGGTCTACCCCATTAGTCTTGACTGTGTCACAGATTTGCAAGAATTCAGCTAAGAACTGATGAGGATCTTCCATTGGAAGTCCATGGAACTTGAAATTCTGTTGCATTAGAGAAACTAATTGAGGCTTAAGCTCAAAGTTGTTTGCTCCAATGGCAGGGATAGAGATGCTTCTCCCGTAGAAGTCAGGAGTAGGTGCAGTAAAGTCACCCAGCACCTTCCTTGCATTGTTGGCATTGTTGTTGTTTTCGGCTGCCATGTGTTTTTTCTTCTTTGAAGAATTCGGTCAGGTCCTCTAAAGAGAGTTGTGCCTTGGCTTCTCTTAGCTTTCTCTTCAAGGTTTCTCGGGTTCAGGGTCAGCTTCAACAAGAATGCCTTTGTTTCTGCTCCTGCTCATATGAAAGAGAAGAGAACAAGAGAAATGTGGAATCCTCTATGTCACAGTACAGAGATTCCTTGAAGTGTCAGAGGAAAAGAAAAATAGAAGAAAAGAAGGTAGAAGAATTCGAACTTGATTAGTTAGAGTTCGAATTGTGCATTAAGAAGGAGTAGTACTCCATAAATAGAAGGATGTGAGAAGGAGGGAAGAGGATTTTCGAAAATTAATTAGAAAGATGTCAAAAACATTTTAAAAATTGATTGATAATTTTCGAAAATTGAAAGTGGGGAAGAATTGAAGTGATTTTTTGAAAAAGATTTTGAAATTAGAAGTCAAAAAGATTTGATTGAAAACTATTTTGAAAAAGATGAGGTTAAAAGATTTGATTGAAAAGTTATGGTTTTAAAAAGATGTGATTGAGAAATATGATTTGAAAACAATTTTAAAAGATATGATTTGAAATCAATTTGAAAAGATATGAATTTAAAAAAAAAATATTAATGACTTGCCTAGCAAGAAAAGATAAGATTCAAACATAAAAACCTTTCTTAATAGAAAAGGCAAAAATGTTTAATCAAATCATTAATTGTTGGTAAGTATCTTTGAAAAAGGAAAGAAATTGATTTTGAAAACATTTGATTGAAAAGATATGATTTGAAAAGATTTGGTTTTGAAAAACTTTGAAAACTTGCAAAAAATTTGATTTTGAAAACAAAATCTTCCTCCTAGCACCATCCTGGCGTTAAACGCCCAGAATGGTATACATTCTGGCGTTTAACGCCCAAAATGCTACCTCTTTGGGCGTTAAACGCCCAACCAGGTGCCCTGGCTGGCGTTTAAACGCCAGTCTGTCTTCTTCACTGGGCATTTTTGAATGCTCAGCTTTTTCTGTATAATTCCTCTGCAGTATGTTCTGAATCTTCAATTCTTTGTATCATTGACTTGAAAAGACACAAATTAAAAATATTTTTGAATTTTTAATAATCAAATGCAACAAGAATCAATAACAATGCATGCAAGACACCAAACTTAGCAGTTTGTGTACTACTGACACTATATGAGACACAGAAACACTCAAGCCAAAAGAATTCAAAGATCAAAAAAAGAAATACATGCATGGATTCGAAAAGTATAACAAAAACATGCATTTGACACCAAACTTAAGATGAGACACTAGACTTAAGCAAGAAACATCAAATTTTTGGTTTTTTTTTTGTGATTTTGTAATTTTTTTGTGTTTTTCGAAAATTAAGTGGAAAAAGATATCAAAATTCTTAATGAGAATTCCAGGAATCAGTGCAATGCTAGTCTAAGACTCCGGTCCAGGAATTAGACATGGCTTCTCAGCCAGCCAAGCTTTCAAGAAAGCTTCGGTCCAAAACACTAGACATAACCAAAGGTCAGCCAAGCCTTAGCAGATCACTGCTCCAAAAGCAAGATTGATGAAAATCAACAAGCTCTTGTGGTGATAAGTTGAAACCTCGGTCCAATCAGATTAGACATGGCTTCTCAGCCAGCCAGATTTCAACAAATCATCATGAAACTCTAGAATTCATCTTCAAGAATTTCGAAAAAAATAAATACCTAATCTAAGCAACAAGATGAACCGTCAGTTGTCCAAACTAGAACAATCCCAGGCATTGTTACCAAAAGCTTGCTCAAAACTCGAACAATCCCCGGCAACGGCGCCAAAAACTTGGTGCGCAAAATTGTGAACAATACTTTTCACAACTCTCATAATCCCTGGTCATGAACTCCAAAAACTTGGTGGTTCAATTCCATGGCATTACACAACTTCGCACAACTAACCAGCAAGTGCACTGGGTCGTCCAAGTAATACCTTACGTGAGTAAGGGTCGATCCCACGGAGATTGTTAGCATTGAAGCAAGCTATGGTCATCTTGTAAATCTTAGTCAGGCAAACTCAATTGTATGATGATGAACGAAAAAATATAAAGATAAAGATAGTGATACTTATGTATATCATTGGTGTAAGAGCTTCAGACAAGTGTATGAAGATGCCTTCCCTTCCGTCTCTCTGCTTTCCTACTGCCTTCATCCAATCCTTCTTACTCCTTTCCATAGCAAGCTCGTGTAGGGTTTCACTGTTGTCATCAGCTACCTCCCATCCTCTCAGTGAAAGCGATTGCATATGTCCTGTCACGGCATAGCGGAATTCAGCTGTCGGTTCTCGGTCAGGCCGGAATAATATCCATTGATACTTTTGCGTCTATCACTAACGCCCTAGCCTGCTAGGAGTTTGAAGCACGTCACAGTCATTCAGTCATTGAATCCTACTCAGAATACCACAGACAAGGTTAGACCTTCCGGATTCTCTTGAATGCCGCCATCAGTTCTTGCCTATACCACGAAGACTCTGATCTCACGGAATGGTTGGCTCGTTTGTCAGGCGAGCACTCGGTTGTCAGGCGATCAACATGCATCGTGCAATCAGGAATCCAAGAGATATTCATAAGCCTCAGATGCGTGTAGAACAAGAATGGTTGTCAGTCACCTTGTTCATGAGTGAGAATGGTGATGGGCGTCAATCATCACCTTCATCATGTTGAAGAACAAGTGATATCTTGGACAAAGAACAAGCGGAATTGAATGGAAGAACAATAGTAATTGCATTAATACTCGAGGTACAGCAGAGCTCCACACCTTAATCTATGGTGTGTAGAAACTCCACCGTTGAAAATACATAGAACAAGGTCTAGGCATGGCCGAATGGCCAGCCTCCCAATGATCTAAGATAGCATAAAACAAAGATAGCTACCCAAAAGTCTCCCTAATACAATAGTAAAAGGTCCTACTTATAGAAAACTAGTACATAGATGAGTAAATGACATAAAAATCCACTTCCGGGCCCACTTGGTGTGTGCTTGGGCTGAGCAATGAAGCTTTTTTCGTGTAGAGACTCTCCTTGGAGTTAAACGCCAGCTTTAGTGCCAGTTTGGGCGTTTAACTCCCAATTAGGTGCCAGTTCCGGCGTTTAACGCTGGAATTTCTTGAGGTGACTTTGAACGCCGGTTTGGGCCATCAAATCTTGGGCAAAGTATAGACTATTATATATTGCTGGAAAGCCCAGGATGTCTACTTTCCAACGCCGTTGAGAGCGCGCCAATTGGGCTTCTGTAGCTCCAGAAAATCCACTTCGAGTGCAGGGAGGTCAGAATCCAACAGCATCTGCAGTCCTTTTGAGTCTCTGGATCAGATTTTTGCTCAGATCCCTCAATTTCAGCCAGAAAATACCTGAAATCACAGAAAAACACACAAACTCATAGTAAAGTCCAGAAAAGTGAATTTTAACTAAAAAATAATAAAAATATACTAAAAACTAACTAAATCATACTAAAAACATACTAAAAACAATGCCAAAAAGCATACAAATTATCCGCTCATCAACCCCTATAGGGACCTCTCCATACCAGCTTGTGTATGGAAAGGCATGTCACTCGCCAGTGGAACTGGAACACAAGGCCTACTGGGCAACCAGATTCCTGAACCTTGATGCCAAGTTAGCTGGAGAAAAACGATTGCTCCAGTTAAATGAGCTAGAGGAATTTAGACTCAATGCTTTCGAGAATGCAAAAATTTACAAAGAGAAAGCAAAAAGATGGCATGATAAGAAATTGTCATCCAGAGTCTTTGAGCCGGGGTAGAAAGTTCTGCTATTTAATTCTAGGCTCAAATTATTCCCCGGGAAATTAAAATCCCGGTGGAGAAGTCCATATGTGATTACCAGTGTATCACCATATGGATATGTAGAGCTTCAGGATAATGAATTTAACAAAAAGTTCATTGTTAATGGACAAAGAGTTAAACATTATCTTGAAAGCAAATTTGAGAAAGAATGCTCAAACTGAGACTTGATTAAGGCTCAGTGATAGTCCAGCTAACGACATTAAAGAAGCGCTTGCTGGGAGGCAACCCAGCCATTCACAAAATTTAATTTTATTTGTTTTTGCTAAATTAATTGATTTTACAGGTATATGTCAGAGTATCTTCAAAAGGTAAAATAGCAATTGATTGAATTCACAGAATTATAGGGAAATTTGGAAGCTCACTGGCATGAAAAAGCCAGTAAGAAACGTTTTGGGCGTTGAACGCCCAAAAGAAGCACCCTGGGCTTTCAACGCCAGTAAGGGTAGCCATCTGGGCGTTAAACGTCAGAAAGGAGCATCTTCTGGGTGTTGAACGCCAGAAAGAAGCACCCTCTGGGCGTTTAACGCTAGATTGATAGCGTCCTGGGCGTTCAGAAAAATGCCCAGTGACAAAGGACTTCCTGGCGTTCAACGCCAGAAAGAAGCAACAACTGGGCATTGAACGCCCAGGAGAAGCAACAATTGGGCGTTAAACGCCCAAAACATGCAACAGTTGGGCGTTTAACGCCAGGATGGTGGGGAGGAGGTAAAATTCGTTTTTCTTCAAAAATTTTCTAATTTTTATGTTTCAATTCATGATTTCTTGCATAAACATGTTTCCAATATCATCCTTCAATTCCAAAAATTTTAATCCTAATTTCTAAAATCCCTAATTTCTGAAATCCCTTTTTCAAAGATTTTACATGCATCTTCATCTATAAAGACAGATGATTTCCAATCCAATCCAACTCTTTTTTTTTAAGTTTTTCAAAATTTAATTATCTTTTAAAATGTTTTTCAAATTAAAAATTCAGATTTATTTGATATCTTTTTAAATTATATCCTTTTCTTATCATTTTATCTTTTATAAATCATATCTTATCTTATATCTTTTTATTTTTGAATACCCACCCCTCCCTTTATATTCACTTTCGGCGCCCCTCTCATCATCCACCATTCTACACTTGCTCTCCTCCTATCCCTCTTCTTCTTTCTTTTGCTTGAGGACAAGCAAACCTTTAAGTTTGGTGTGCTTATCCGTGATCACAAAAACATACTCACTTTGATCATGGCCCCTAAAGGAAAACAACCCAACCCAAGAGGCAAGAAAGAGAATATTCCAAAGCCATTTGGAATCAAGGGAAGTTCTTAACTAAAGAACATTCAGACCATTACTACAAAATAATGAGTCTAAGATCAGTGATCCCGGAAGTCAAGTTTGATCTGAAAGAAGATGAATATCCGGAGATCCAGAACAAATTCGAAACAGGAACTGGGAAATCCTAGCTAATCCTGAAACGAAAGTGGGAAGGAACATGGTTCAAGAGTTCCATACTAATCTATGGCAGACAGACAGGCAAAGAATAATTAGAGCTACCCTCTATGACCATCGGACCATAGTCAGAGGAAAGATTGTTCATACCCATCCTGACAAAATCAGGGAGATCTTTAAGCTTCCTCAATTGAAAGATGACCCAGACTCTTTTAATAGGAGAATGATGAGGGTAAATAAAGGCTTGGACAAGATCCTAAGGATATGCATCCCTGAAGCCAGTTGGACCACCAGCACAACTGGCATCCTAAATCAACTCAAAAGAGAAGATCTCAAACCAGCAGCCAGAGGCTGGCTGGATTTCATTGGGCGTTCTATATTGCCCACTAGCAACCGTTCTGAAGTTACTATTAAAAGAGCAGTGATGATTCACTGCATCATGTTGGGAAAAGAAGTAGAAGTCCATCAACTGATCTTGTGTGAACTATACAAATAGCAAACAGGAATTCCAAGGATGCCAGATTGGCCTATCTAAGCTTAATTTCTATGCTCTGCAGAGATGCCGGAGTAAAAATGGGAGTAACAGAGTATATCTCAGTTGAGAGGCCAATCACTAGAATATCAATGGACAGACAACAGCTGCAGGATGATCCAATCAAGAGGAGAGCACAGGAAGTCCTCCCAGAACTTCCTCAATTTGAATATTGGGAACATCTTGAAGCATCTATCTCCAAATTGCAAGAAGCTATGAACCAAATAAAGGAAGAACAGAACAATCAAGGTAGCATACTTTGCAAACTGCTTAAGGAACAAGAAGAGCAAGGGCGTGATTTAAGGGAGCTGAAGCGCCAGAAATTAATCCTTGAAGGACCAAGCACCCCACAGATCAGAGGAACATCTACTTCTCAAAACACAAGTTGTTGAGTTCTAATTTTAGCTTTAACTCTGTGATAGTGTTATTATAGAAATTTACCTTAGGAGATATATATAGTAGTAGTAGTAGTAATTTGTATATCTATTCTGGTTTTATTCCCAATTAAGTTATAATTTATTTTTCTCATCATCATCAGACATCAATAAAATAGTAGATAATTAGAATAAAGAAGTAATTTATTTTTTTGAGTTCTTAATAATAAAAATTATAATTAACTATATGTGGTGGCAATACTTTTTTTTCTCTGAATGAATGCTTGAACAGTGCATAATTTTTATCTTGAATTTTATGAATATTGGCTCCTGAAAGAATGAGGAACACGAAAAATATTATTGATGATCTAAAAAATCATGAATTTGATTCTTGAAGCAAGAAAAAGCAGTGAAAAAAAAACAACAAAAAAAATTACAAGGAATCATTGGATTAAGAAAAGGATCCAAGGCTTTGAGCATCAGTGGATAGGAGGGGCCAAGGAAATAGTTCCAGGCCTAAGCGGCTAAACCAAGCTGTCCCTAACCTTGTGCTTGTGGCATGCAGGTCCAAGTGAAAAACTTAAGACTGAGTGGTTAAAGTCGTGATCCAAAGCAAAAAGAGTGTGCTTAAAAGCTTTGGACACCTCTAACTGGGGACTCTAGCAAAGCTGAGTCACAATCTGAAAAGGTTCACCCAGTCATGTCTGGCATTTGTGTATCCGGTGGTAATACTGGAAAACAAAGTGCTTAGGGCCACAGCCAAGACTCATAAAAGTAGCTGTGTTCAAAAATCAACATACTTAACTAGGAAATCAATAATACTATCTGAATTCTGAGTTCCTATAGATGCCAATCATTCTGAATTTCAAAGGATAAAGTGAGATGCCAAAACTGTTTGGAAACAAAAAGCTACTAGCCCCGCTCATCTAATTAGAATCTGAGCTTCACTTAAAACTCTGAGATATTATTGCTTCTTGATTTTTTTTATCCTCTTTTATTCATCTAGTTGCTTGAGGACAAGCAACAGTTTAAGTTTGGTGTTGTGATGAGCGGATATTTTATACGCTTTTTGGGGGTAATTTCATGTAGATTTTAGCATGTTTTAATTAGTTTTTAGTAGAATATTATTAGTTTTTAGGCAAAAATATTTCTAGACTTTACTATGAGTTTGTGTGTTTTCTGTGATTTCAGGTATTTTCTGGCTGAAATTGAGGGAGCTGAGCAAAAATCTGAGTTAGGCTGAAAAAGAACTGCTGATGCTGTTGGATTCTGACCTCCCTGCACTCGAATTGAATTTTCTGGAGCTAAAGGAGTCCAATTGGTGCGCTCTTAACGGCGTTGAAAAGTAGACATCCAGGGCTTTCCAGCAATATATAATAGTCCATACTTTGCATGAAGATATACGACGTAAACTGGCATTCAACGCCAGTATCATGCTGCTGTCTGGCGTCCAGCGCCAGAAGTAGGTTACAAGCTGTAGTTCAACGCCAGAAACAGGTTACAACCTGGCGTTGAACGCCCAAAACAGCCCCAGGCACGTGAGTAGCTTAAGTCTCAGCCCCAACACAAACCAAGTGGCCCCAGAAGTGGATTTCTGCACTATCTATCATAGTTTACTCATTTTCTGTAAACCTAGGTTACTAGTTTACTATTTAAACAACTTTGGAGATTAACTCTATACCTCATGACATTTTCAGATCTGAATTTGGTACACTTTGACGGCATGAGTCTCTAAACTCCATTGTTAGAGGTGAGGAGCTCTGCAGCGTCTCAATGAATTAATGCAATTGTTTCTATTTCTCCATTCAAACGTGTGTGTGTTCCTATCTAAGTGTTCATTCGCGCTTAATGTGAAGGAGGTGATGATCCGTGACACTCATCACCTTCCTCAGTCCATGAACGGTGCCTGACAAACACTCCGTTTACATCAGATTGAATGATCATCTCTTAGCTTCCTTAATCAGAATCTTCGTGGTATAAGCTAGAACTGATAGCGGCCACTCTTGAGGATCCGAAAAGTCTAAACCTTGTCTGTGGTATTTCGAGTAGGATTCAAGGATTGAATGGCTGTGACGAGCTTCAACTCGCGATTGCTGGGCATGATGACAAACGCAAAAGGATCAATGGATCCTATTCCAACATGATCGAGAACTAACAGCTGATTAGCCGTGCTGTGACAGAGCATCTGGACCGTTTTCACTGAGAGGATGGGAAGTAGCCACTGACAATGGTGACACCCTACATACAGCTTGCCATGGATGGAACTTTACAAATAATTGAGTTGAATATTACATTGCAGAAATTCAGAGGACAAAGCATCTCCAAAACTCCAACATATTCTCCATTAATAAAGTAACAATTACTTATTCCAACACTTTACTTCATACCATTAAATCCAAATAACCTTATTGGCATCCTGACTAAGATTAATAAAATAAACATAGCTTGCTTCAAACCAATAATCTCCGTGGGATTCGACCCTTACTCACGTAAGGTATTACTTGGACGACCCAGTGCACTTGCTGGTTAGTTGTGCGGATTGCAAAAAGTGTGATTGCAATTTCGTGCACCATCTGGGGCTTCCTTTTTTCCTTCGACGTGGTACACCTCTTTGAGGTGTCGCTTGCGAGATGATTGGAGATTCCTCCTCCAGCAAATCTGCCGTGTATTACGTGAACGTGTCTTTCCGGTGTGCGAGGTGATCGTTCAGATCGTGCAACATCCTTATCCCTTCTTCTTTTTCTTGGTTCGTCATCCCGATTAGCCAAAAACCGATCTAGTTTTCCTTCTCTTACTAGTTTTTCTATGACGTTTTTCAAGTCGAAGCATTCATTGGTGGAATGCCCTCGAAGTCGGTGATATTCACAGTATTCATTCCGATTTCCTTCTCCTCTTTTGCCTTTAAGTGGCCGAGCTGGAGGGATTTTTCTCTGTATGACAGACTTCTTTGTAAACATCTACCAAGGATACCCTAAGAGGAGTATAGTTATGATATTTTTTGATTTTCTCTGGAGCGATCCTCCTTTTTGTTGGATTCTTTATCTCGGTAGGCAGAACCGAACCTTGAGGCTTCGCCAAGTCGAGAATTTTCCTCCATGTTGATGTATTTCTGTGCCAGTTCTTGTACTTCGTCTAAGGATGTCGGGTATCTCTTTTGATATAGATTGGCTAAATGGTCCTTCTCGTAGGCCATTTATGAGGCCCATAATGGCAGCTTCTGTTGGAAGACTTTGTATGTCCATGCATGTTTGTTGAATCTTTCCATGTAGTTGCGAAGGCTCTCTCGATCTCCTTGCTTGATCCCTAGTAGGCTAGGTGCGTGTTTGGCTTTGTCCTTTTGTATGGAGAATTGGGCCAGGAACTTCTTGGCCAGGTCGTCGAAACTCGAGATGGAATTTGGAGGTAGGTTGTCGAACCATTTAATGGCTGTCTTGGTGAGAGTTGTTGGAAAGGCTTTGCAGCGAACTGCATCTGAGGCATCAGTGAGGTACATTCTACTTCTGAAGTTGCTGAGATGATGGTTGGGGTCCGAGGTGCCGTCATATAGAGTCATATCCGGATGCTTGAAATCTTTGGAATTTTGGTCTTCATAATTTCTCTGGTGAATGGATCTTGATCTTTCTGAGAGCTATCCTCTGTGGATGGTCGAGTAATTTTAGTTTTGAGATCAGCTTCGAGTTTTATAAGCTTATCTTCTAATTCTCGGCGCCGCCTTATCTCCCGGCGTAGATCTTCTTCTTTTCACGTCGATGTTGGGCTTCTTTCTCAAGTGCTCCAATCGATTTTGAAGTGCTTCTATTACTCCTGGATTTGATGAATTTTTGTCTCCGTTGGTTTTCTGGAGTATCTTTGAGTATCGTGTTCGCATTTTTATGCGGCGTTCTGTCTTCCAAACCTGAATTGTGGTCGTTGTCATGGTCATCCGCCATGTTAATGGGATGACTTCCAGGTTCCCCGGCAACGGCGCCAATGTTCCGAGGGTTACCTGAAACTGTAGGTCGATCTGAGATGAGATCTTCTGTGCTGGTCGGAGCCGACGTGTCCGGCAGGTGTGTAGCGCCGGAGCTAGTGTGTCCGACTTGTTGGACTTGGTGGGTGTGCTGATCCTTCATCCTCGGAGGGTGGGGGGGTACCTGCAAGAGACTCCGATGCTTAAGTTAGCAAGGGTATAAGCAGGTATTGAGTAGAATCAGAGTTGAGTTATAATGGGTGCTCTAGTGTATTTATAATGGTGAGATGGGCCTCCTGCGGATAAGATAAGTTAGTTATCTTATCTTATCTTTATCTATCTTTAAGTGAGGTCATCTTTAAGGGAACCACCTTTATCTCTATGGGCTTG
This sequence comes from Arachis stenosperma, assembly GCF_014773155.1. Classification (NCBI taxonomy): domain Eukaryota; kingdom Viridiplantae; phylum Streptophyta; class Magnoliopsida; order Fabales; family Fabaceae; genus Arachis; species Arachis stenosperma. The sequence continues at coordinate 92,839,645 of NC_080377.1, forward strand.
GGCTGCCCTTGGATTTGGGGCGTTCCTCTATTGGGCCCTTCGTTTGGGCTTTCCTGTGACTTGGGCCGAGCTCTTTGAGGAGAGGTCGGGTGGCCTGACCTAAAGAGGTCGGGCGCTTTGTCTGTCGAACATCCCGGGTCGGACATCTCGACCCAGGGTATGAACATATGTCATGCAAGTAGAAATTAAGAGTTTTCATTATTCTCAATGTAAAATATTGGATGGCTTTAAAGTTTTAGTGTTCCTCCTTGATAAAATGTTGTTAGCTAACTAACATGTAATGCATATATACAAGGTGTGGATTGATTCTGTTAAAGTCTCTAGCTTACATTCTTTTTATTTTCAATCAAATCAAATATCATATGCTAAAAGGATAAACTATACTAATTAATCCACTTAATAAATAACTAGTAAACTTTGGTGCAAATCAAGCTAAAATATCCAAGATATTATATAGCCCAAAGTGCATAATGCAAAAATACAGTCAAAAGCAAAAGAGAGAAAATGTGCAAAAATACAAAATAGCTAAAATAAGAAGAGAGTATGTAGTAGTTTACCAAAATAGATACCAGATGGCGACCTCCCCACACTTAAATAATAGCATCGTCCTCGATGCTCACTCAAGCAGGGTGTGATGAAGTGTCATCTCTGGAAGGATAGGCTGTTGGTGTCGCGGTGGTGGTCTGAGGATCTGCGGACTAGATGAGGGTGGAAGGCTCTGTCTGCTGCAGAGGAGGGTCTGACTGGATAGGAATCTCGGGATCTGTGGCCTGTATCTGGTGTGGTGCCTCAGTGTGTGACGCAGCCTGCTCCGGTCCTCTCTGCTCAGCCTGAGTGGGTGCCTGCTCCTCATGATCGTATGCCTCCACCTCCGATGTATCAGAAGGGGTGTCAGGCTCGGAGGGAATGTCGCCACCGGACCGATCAACAACTTGAGATGCTCATAGCGTCGCTTGTGCGACTTCATACGGTCCAAGTGGGTGAACAGTCGATGCACCAAATGGTAAATAGGCTCATGAGTAGTTGGAGTAGCAATGGGCGGGTAGGTACAACAGTGGAAGAAGAGGGGGCAGCTGAGGGTGTGGCTGTCTCATCGGAAGCGGTAAGGAAGTCAGGTCTGTAGCCCAAGGCCAGAAAGTTCCTGCTGTGAGGAATAATCTTCCTGCACTCTGCAGCAGGTGGCCTCTCATCAGCGTCCTCCCAAGGCACGTCAACCTGACGGCCTAGCTGGGTGACCAGATAAGGGAAGGGGAGGTGCCTCGGATATGTACCCTTGCCATATAGTGCCGGATGAATCATGGTAGGTACAGGTCCTTACCCTCCATCACACACCAGAGGAGGGTGATCATGGTAGCAGGTAACTCTGTCATGAGTTCGGCATAATAAAGTTACTCAAGATCTGATGCCAGAGCCGAGCCTCATTTAAGTATTTCCGCTTGATTCCTTTAGGCATGGTGGTGTTTGTACCCATGACCCATGGGACAGTAGGGTCAAGGGCTATCCTCTCCTTGACAGCATCCCAGTCAAATATCAGAAAGCGCATGTCCTCCTCAGCCTTTTGGTAACCGTCTGGCTGATTGGACTTAGGTAGAAGGTGCAGAATATCCTCAAGGACCTCTTCAATGACCAGTACTGTTTCCCTCTGAGGTGCACGGCATCCAGGGAAGTCTTGAAGTAATTGCAGTAAAACTCTCTTACCCAGGAAGCATTAACCTCAGTCAAGTTTTGCTCTAAGAAGAACCAGCCTCTCTGTTTGATCTGATCGGAGGTGTACTACTGTAGTTCTTTTGGAATTTTCAAAGTCCTCTCCAGGTACAGATTTCTGGAGGTAGCAAACATAGGAAACTTCAGCTCACAGTACCGGTTTGCAAACTTAATTAGATCATTGGCAGGGAGAGCTGGTCAGCCTTCTCTCTGCGCGGTAAAGTGCTTGTCCCGCCAAGATTCATCATGCAAAAGTTCCATGAGAGACATAAAGTATTCTCCTCTTTTTCGTTTGCCAGTTGTTGCCTTTCCTTTTCCCTTTCGTTGGGTGTCAGACATCCTGAAAAACAAAATCAAGGATATAATGGAAATAGGAAAACAAGTAGGCAATAACAAATAAGCACATAGTGGCAAAGGGGCAGCAGAGTAAGGGAAATGAGTTAAAGAATGTGCATTAAGGATTGTATAAGAGTTAAAAGTCCGAGAAGAAAAATTCACAATCCAAAATGTATTAGAATTCATGTTAATTAGGAAAAACTATCATCATGCCTTGGTTAGAAGGTTAAAGAGAATAGGAAAAATCAAAGAGATGTTTTGAAAGGTAATTAGGTTAGGAATGAAAAAGAGGTAAGGAAGTTGAAATCAGTGAGTTAGGAAAAGAAAGTCAAGTAAGTGGTATGATGATCATTTTCTAAGTAAAAAGCATTCACAATTAGAAGCTACAGTGGACTCATTCCAAAAGGAAATCAGGTTGATGAAGATTCAGATAGACATAGAAATAGCAAAATTGGAATCTAAACATCAAAAATGCAAATTGTGAACCAGGAAATAAAAAGAATAAGAAAGCTTGCCCTGGTATTCATGAATCGGTTTGGTAAAGCAAAGTGAAGCAGAGTTCAAGTGCCAAAACCAGACATGAAAGGAAACAAAACAATCTACGAAAAATTGGGCAGCATTCTGGCTAAAAATGGATTCCCGGAAAATAAATAGCAATCAGAATAGTTCATATAAAATAAACAACTGCAATTAGGTATGAACAAAAGAACATTCGCAAAAGCAGCATGAACAGTAAGAACGGCATATGAACAATACTAACATCACAGCAACAGCAGAATTGCAAAAATTATAAAACAAGAAGTCGAACAGCGCAATTAATCAGGCCTAAATCCACTATCCAGATCCTAGCTACCTAACCACCTAGAATCCACTACAACATGCATCTCTACCTGGCCTATTCGGAACAGAAATTGAAAATGAACAAAAGAGTCGCAGGGATGGATCGCCGTATGGCGGAACCTGGTGCGCAAAAAGCAAGGGATAGGACAGAGGGAAGGTAGTGGCGATGTGGCGATACGGAAGGGAGGCACGGCGGCGTTGGTGAACGGCGGTGCAGATCCGGTCGTCGGGTGGTTGGGGGTGGCTGGCGGAGGATGGCGAGATTGGTGGGGATTGATGAGAGGGGGCAGTTCGGGGTGGTGGTCAGCGGAGGACGGCGAGATTGGTGGAAAGTGGGCTGCGGTGGTGGAATGGTGATGGAAGAGAGAGAGAGAGAGAGATAGAGAGATTGAAAGGGAAGGGGGTTAGGGATTGGGGCACGACGGGGAATGGTTCGCGTGACATGGGGTTAGTGATCGCGAATCCATGCGAAGCGTGAGTCGCGCGATCGCGTGACTAAGGTGAAATGGGGTTGACGCAGATGTGTGGTTGACGCAATCGCGTGGGTTGGGTATGAGATTGGTGACACGGATGCGTGAAGCACGCGACCGATCGCTGGAATTTGTGCTAGACGCACGATTCCAGCGTCGTTTTAGCGAAACTCTGTTTGATAAAGGGGGTCATAAAATCCGCGCGCGACGCGATCGCATCGCTCACGCTTTCGCGTGGGATGGGGTTGTGTAAGTGACGCGTTCGCGTCAAGGACGCATACGCGTGGTTGTTTTTTGTGCTAATCGCACACTAACCGCACAATTCCAGCCCACTTTCTGGGCGTTGGTATTT